>NC_062519.1:21347157-21439657 GCF_022655615.1 Tachysurus fulvidraco
GGACCAGACCCGGGTTCAGTACATCATGCCCTTTATTTCCTCCTGAACACGAACACTACAGTAACTTAGCACTAACTTTTAAAGACGGGAATCTGTGAAGGTTGCAGTTTCCAGTCTACTGACTAGACACCCGGTCGTGTCAGCGGCCCGGCATCAGCACACGGAAGCCAGAAGAGGAGAGCGTCCAGAGAATTAGGATGCTGAGCTCGTCTGCTATCGCCTCTTTAGTAACGTTGTGTGTTAGTGTGTCCTCCGTTAGTGCCGTGTTGCCGTGCAGAAAGAGGTGTAATGAGTGGTCGTGGCTGTGGAATAAACACGCCGAGAGAGTGCAGCGTGCGGCTCGAGATTACATGACAAATACACAAACACAAAAAAACACTTTTACACTTCAGCACTTTTAGATTGTAATAATTTGTCTAGTGTAATGACTCTGGAGTGAGTGTGTGTGTGTGTGAGAGAGAGAGAGAGAGAGAGAGTGTGTGTGTGTGTATAAAATTTATTTTTAATGCATTTTGATGTCTGCTTTAAAATTAAAGCCAGAGGAAGCAATAATTCTGTACACTGTGATGATAGTTACACCTTGTTGGGATGTTTTGTGTGTGTGTGTGTGTGGGGGGGGGGGTTGTTGAGTTGTGGTTTTATTCCACTACAGATCTTTGCATGGTCACTGATGCTCACTTTTCCCTGGTGGCAGAGGTGGTGTGTGTGTGTGTGTGTGTGTGTGTGTGTGTGTGTGTGTGTGTGTGTGTTCAGTTGCACGCATTTCTATGTGGGTGTGGTGCCTTTGTGGAAGGGGATTGTGGTGTGTGTGTGTGTGTGTGTGTGTGTGCCCGTGTGCAGTCAGACAGCAGGCCAGCGCAGTGTGTGTCGGACAGCTCTGGAATAACAATGAGGAGTGCCTCTGGGCTCCGGGGGGTCAGAGAGCAAGTCAATCATCTCACCCATCGAATCAAATTAGTCTGAAAAATTCAGGGGCCACGAGCGCAGGCTGAGCAGCTGTCAGGGCCACAAGCGGCCCGCCACTAATGAACCAGATGAATAGTGCAAAAACTCCAAAATAGAAAACAGGACAGTTGACATTTTTCATCTGTCAGCAGCAGAGGATGCATGAAAACACAGTGGTCCTTGTTTAACCCTTTGTTGGCTGCAGCTGCTCCTCCTGCTCTCCCTGACGTGAAAATGCATGCTCACTACTCCTGAGCATGTGCAGGCACACACACGGTGGGGCTGAGATCACATGTGGTGTCCTGCTCGCCATACACACACACACACGGCTGCTTCGGGCTGCCTGACTTGCGTGCTGCAGAATTGCTGCACACTGTAATTACCCTGAGGAACTTTTTTGCAAGAGCAGCAGCGTATCGAACAGAGCCAGATGTTGCAGTAAAACTCCACCGTTCTCTTACATACCCATAGCTGGAAACATCCGTCTGTGTGTGTGTGTGTGTGTGTGTGTGTGTGTTTGTGCGTCAGTGTGAGTGTGTGTGGGTGTGTGTGTGTGAGTGTGTGAGTGCGTGTGTGTGTGAGTGTGTGTGTGTGTGAGTGCGTCTGTGTGAGTGTGTGTGTGTGTGTGTGTGAGTGCATCTGTGTGAGTGTGTGTGTGAGAGTGTGTGTGTGTGTGTGAGTACGTCTGTGTGTGAGTGCGTCTGTGTGAGTGTGTGTGAGTGCGTCTGTGTGAGTGTGAGTGTGTCTGTAACAGGGGCGGTCATGTGTGCACTGTGTCAGTTAGAACAACTAATGCAGACTCACACTGTGTCACAGTAACACTGTGTGTGTGTGTGTGTGTGTGTGTGTGTGTGTGTGTGTGTGTGTGTGTGTGTGTGTGTGTGTCTTTGTCTTTGTGTGTGTCTTTGTGTGTGTGTGTGTGTGTGATCACAACACTTCTGCACTCTATTAGTGTTTGCGTGACGACCAGTGATAAAGTGTTAGGAAAGGCAAAGGCCCATTCCTCCTCTCCTCCTTCTCTCCTTTTCCTCTCCTTTCCTCTCCTCCTTCTCTCTCTCCTCTCCTCTTTCTCTCTCCTCTCCTCTCCTTTCCTCTCCTCCTTCTCTCTCCTCTCCTCTTTCTCTCTCCTCTCCTCTTTCTCTCTCCTCTCCTCTCCTTTCCTCTCCTCTTTCTCTCTCTCTGTCTCCTCTCCTTTCCTCTCCTCTTTCTCTCTCCTCTCCTCTCCTCCTTCTATCTCCTCTCCACACTTCTTCTCTCCTCCTTCTCTCCTCTCCTCTTTCTCTCCTCTTTTCCTCTCCTCTCCTCTCCTCCCCTCTCCCTCTCCCCTCCCTGTGTGTGTGTGTAAAGGTTTCTGATACACTACAGCCTTGACTTTGGAACATTTAATGAACTAAAACCATTTCCAGAACATTCGGTTTCTTCATTAGACACAAAGACATAATGCCATAAACACAGTTATTTAAGAGGAGACTTGTGTCCTCTGTCCGCTGTGTGTCAGTGTGTGCTTGTGAGTCATGTGATTCTTAGGCAAGGCCTATGCAGGATTTTCAGGTTAAATGACTCTTCCTTAGTACCACAGATAGGGACATAATCTCAAACCTCGTATATATTTCATGCAAAATGTTTGAATAATGGCGTTTAGGTGAAACGGCGCTTTTGTATTTAACTGATACATTGCACATAAAATTATAGGGTTGTGTCCCGTTCTGGCCTTTTATTGTGTTGTGTGGCTTCCTACATGTAGCCCAGGTTGTGTGTACATATGTTTGTCCCCTCATGTCCATTCCAGCGATCTGTTTCTCATGACTTTATTGCATGTGAAGATGTCTGTGCAAGTCTCAGCCTGTTCTGATGACTCTACATCACTTGGACCTTCTTTAAACAAACAAAACAAGGCTGTGAGCTCATGGCTTTTATTATCCACAGGTGTTCTGTGGTGAGCTCTCAAAGCCGGCACCGCCGCGATCGGGTTCTATCGCAGATCACTCGCTCTTCTGTTTGCTGTGATGTGTTTGTTATTCTGTTTGTGATTTAATTTTCAAATCTTGAGGTGATTCGACATCAGGACAAGGTCACTGTTGCACTTTAGCTACAGACTACAGATTAAAACCTGCCTCGGTTAAAGGTAAAGATTAAGCTGTTTTAGTCGTGTCGGCGTTCTGCTCTCAGTGGAAGCTTCAGTCGTATGTGTACTGTTGCGTAGATGCCAATAAATATGTAGACTTCTCTAGAAAAGTAACCATTAGCATGAAACGCACTGTTTGTTCTCAATAAAGATGTCAGGAACACATGAAAATGCACCATGGAAGTCGAGATGAATTTAAATCCTGGCGATATCACATCCATCTATCCTGGAGCCAAGAAACAGAGTTGTAGTTCAGTCTGGGTGGGAGGTGCTGTTCAGCTCACGCCCCTGTCACTCAGAGCGATACTAACCAATCACAGGGGTTTGTGAGCCCTTGTATGCAGAAGAGGACAGACAGCACAGAGAGCCTTAGACTGCTGCAGCATTTTGAAAAGATATGGAGGTTGGGTTCAAGTGACTCAGAGGAACCACAAGCCAATCCCATAATCCTCAGTGATGGGGAGAGTTAAGTAGTGGGTAGGAATGAGATCCCATTTCCATTTAGAGAAAAATATAATACAGCAACCCAAATGGTGTCCCTGTGAGAACATCTCAGTATCACCTTACGGTCTCGTGGTCTTTATTCATTCCGACGACGGCACGAAAACGAGAACATGTCGCGACTGGAGGAGAAATGAACCGACGACTGGGTGAGGGTCTGTCATTGCCGCTGTCTTTACGGGATCACGGTAAAGCTTCTAACGTCACACGTTCACCAGGCTGCGTCTCAGCTGAGGGACATCTTCATCTTGGCTTTCAGATGCGCTGCGCAACAATCGAATAGAGCTAAGATCATCAGAGAGAAAGTGGAAGAAATCACAACTTGATGCAGATCTTGATTTTTACCGAACACTTCTTGTCAAGTTCTCCTCAGATGAGACTTCCTTCTACAAGGAAAAGCTTGAAGCTTCTTCACATGACCCTCGGAAATTCCACAACATCATCTCTTCTCTGCTCAACCCCCCGGCTCCACCTTCTTCATCCTCCCTGACTGCAGAAGACTTTGCTTCTTTCTACCAGGAGAAGATTGAGGAAATCTGCCGGACCTTCACTTCAGCCCCGACTGCACTTACATCACAGAGTATGCATTCCCCTACACCTTCGTTGTCACATTTCTCAACTGTGGCAGCAGAAGAGATTTTACAACTCATCCAGTCCTGCAATCCTACCACCTGCCCATTTGATCCACTCCCTACCACTATGCTCCAGACCATCTCGCAAGACTTTTTGCCCTTCATTTCCACTATCGTCAATAGATCCATAGCATCTGGTCAGGTAGCAACTACTTTCAAGAGAGCAAGGGTTATTCCCATCCTAAAGAAACCTGCTCTGGATCCATCAGACATCAGTAACTACAGACCGGTATCACTTCTCTGCATTGTCTATAATCAACTGTCTGTCTGTCTCTCACAGAACAACCTCCAAGATCCCAACAAGTCTGGCTTTAAAGCAGCTCACTCTACAGAGACTGCCCTTTTGGATGTCTCTGAGAAACTACATGCTGCTAGATCAGCCAAACTGTCATCCGTCCTTATCCTACTTGACCTTTCAGCAGCGTTTGATACGGTCAACCACAAGACTCTCTTATCCACCCTCAAGAGTCTTGGGATTTGCGGATCAGCTTGGGGATGGTTTGCTTCCTACCTGGAAGGAGGCTCATATCAGGTAACATGGAGGGGAGTGACATCTGCTCCACGCAGACTCTCCACTGGCGTCCCACAGGGCTCAGTACTTGGTCCTCTTCTTTTCTCCCTGTATACTCACTCTCTTGGTGAAGTTATTTCATCACATGGGTTCTCTTACCACTGATATGCTGATGATACACAACTTATCTTCTCTTTCCCACCCTCAGATGCCACAGCCTCTGACCGGATCTCAGCATGTCTGGCAGAAATTTCATCATGGATGACTGCTCATCAGTTAAAGCTCAATCATAGCAAAACTGAACTGCTGTTCATCCCAGGTGATTCATCCCCAGGTCATGATCTTGCTATATCCTTGCACAACGATCTGATCTCCCCTTCAGCCACAGCTTGCAACCTTGGGGTAACCATGGACAATCAACTGTCCTTTACCTCTCATGTTGCTAATGTGACTCGCTCATGTCGGTTTCTTCTCTACAACATTAGAAGGATTCGGCCATTTTTTCCACACAGGCTGCTCAGGTACTTGTTCAGTCTCTTGTCATTTCTAGACTGGATTACTGCAATGCACTGCTGGCAGGTCTACCTATGAACGCAATCCGTCCTCTGCAAATGATCCAAAAGGCAGCTGCCCGGCTTTTTTTCAACCTGCCAAAGTTCTCGCATACCACCCCGCTGCTGCGATCCCTCCACTGGCTTCCGGTAGCTGCACGCATCCGATTCAAAACACTGATGCTGGCCTACAAAGCCAAAAATGGACCAGCTCCCTCTTACCTCAAAGCCCTCATCATTCCTCGCACTGCACCCCGCAACCTCCGATCTACCAGCACTGCTCGACTGGTTCCACCATCTCTCAGGGTAAGAGGCAAGTATACTACAAGACTCTTCTCTGTTCTGGCACCAAGGTGGTGGAATGAACTTCCCCTAGAGGTCCGGACAGCTGAGTCACTGGCTATTTTCAAGCGGTGGCTGAAGACCTACTTATTCAGGAAACACTTCAACTAGCACTTCTTTCCTTATCTTTTGCATTAAAAAAAAAAACCTTTGACACTTTTTCATTGTAACTTTGAACAAATGTTTTAAACTCATGGTATCTTAAGTATGTAACCTAGTGAACCAGCATTAATGTATTCAATGTTAGAGATTTAAGCACTTATGTACGTCACTCTGGATAAGGGCGTCTGCCAAATGCTGTAAATGTAAATGTAAATCTTTATTCAGCCAGGTCTGTTATTTACTACAGCAGAACTCCAGCCAGTGTGTCAGCTTCTGCTTGATGAAGACTGAGTGGCTGTGTTTCTATTGTGCGCGTGAGAAAGAAGAGAAAGATGGTGAGGGCGTGTGCCTGAGAACGCTCTATGACAAAACCACAGCCGCTGTCTTAAACCTCATTGTAACTCCTGAAGCCACACCCGGCTTCTGCTCTAGACGACGTTCCAGTTCTGCAGCGTAGCTTACAAAGTCCTGCAGCGCTGCATAACCTCCATTAAAAGGAACATAAAATATTAAGGCTGCTGCAGACTAGATTTTATAATGTCACCACTTTTCTATTAAAGATCGTTGATCATTGATTGTTCAGCTGCTTTAACCGTTAGAGCTACAAACAGAATGATCCGACTTCTTCAGATCACGTACACAGTATAATGGAATAGAAGAGCAAAATAAAACTGTTTGGTCAAATTTGACCGTAGCTTTGCATCAGAACACACACACACACACACACACACACACACACACACACGTCTCTGATTTTATTGGGTTGCTAAGGGAATGGCAGTGTTGATAAATGACGGAGACTGTGGGAGAGAGAAACGTCTGGAAACGTTCGTGTTTGCAGTCGCATCCTGGCTCAGACGCGGTGGATCTGTTCGACTTCGTTAGTCAATCATTGTGTGTGTGATTAATTGTTTGGAGTTATTATGTTTTATCTTTTATACATAGACACACTTTGGTTTGTATTAAAAGGTAAAATATCCATAAATGGGAACGATAAAGGAATAATAAAGGACTGGTCGGGTTCCAAAAATCCTATTTATTTGTATATGTTAATTAGCCATGCCCCAAAGCTAATTAACATGGATTCAAATATTAACGAGCTTAACATTCGAAAGGCGAGGAGAGAAAGAGGAGAGGAGGGGAGGAGAGACAGAGGAGAGAAAGAAGAGAGGAGAGAAAGTGAAGAGGATAGAATAGAGAGGATGAGAGAAGGAGGAGAGAAAGAGGAGGAGGAGAGAAGGAGGAGAGGACAGGAGAGAAGGAGGAGGGAGAGAGCAAGAGGAGAAGAGGACAGGAGAGAAAGAAGAGAGGAGAGAAGGGGGAGAGAAGAGGACAGGAGAGAAAGAGGAGAGGAGAGACAGAGGAGAGAAAGTGAAGAGGATAGGAGAGAGAGGAGAGAAAGAGGATTGGAGAGAAGGAGGAGAGAGAGAGGAGAGAAAGAGGAGAAGAGGACAGGAGAGAGAGAAGGGAGAGGAGAGAAAGAGGAGAAGAGGACAGGAGAGAAAGAGGAGGAGAGGAGAGGAGAGGATGTGTAAAGCAACATGAAACTGGAATTTGAACCATAACTTGTACATGTGGAGTTTAATGTTAACATTAGCTGCTTATCGAGGCTAAAGAAAACGATGCCATGGAGATATTTTAGTTGTATATTTTGTAACAGCGGCTTGTGTTTGTATTTTTGTATTTTAGCTTTTATTTTGTTAATAGTTTCTCACAGTGTGTGGAATTAGACCGTCAGTGTCTGTGTGTCATCATATGACGTATGACCGGGTCAGCGATCGAAGGAGGTAGAAGGATGGAGTGAAGACGGAGTGAAGATGTAGTGAAGACGGAGCTAGAAGCCTGACCTCTGCTCACTCTGCTGATGAAACCTAACAGTTTCTCCTTCTCTCCCTCTCAGATGGCGGCTCTTCAGAGTCCGTTCTACGGGGACAAGATGAACCTGTACTCGCTGTGTAAAAAGATCGAGCAGTGTGACTACCCTCCTCTCCCGTCTGATCACTACTCAGAAGAGGTGAGAGCTTTCAGATCTGTCAAATCTACATGACATTACTTACATGCCACCATAAAGCCGTGGAGAAAAGCACAAACAAATCAGTATTTAAATTCATTTATAATAATCCACATACAGAAATAATAATATTAATGATATTATCTTATATGATTTATCAATATTAATTAATTAATTAATTAATTAATTAATTAAGCACAGCTTTTGCCTTGGGCCTTTTTATTATTTCTGTAGGTCAAACCATACCGGAGTTTTTTTTTTTTTTTTTCTTTTGAAGTGGTCCGTTTCTCACAGTTATTTAAAATATTTATTTTTGTAAATATATATTTTTATAAATATTTGCAGCTGAAGACATAAAATAAGCATTTAAGCCCAGATTATTATTTAAAATAAATTAATTAGTCGACTTAAAGTCTTTGATTGATTATGAAGAGCGATGTGTGTATTTTGAGGTGTAAACACAGGTGAGTGTCCCTATGCGGAGCATCAGGCCCCCCGGGGGCCTCGGCAGCAGACCGACAGCTTTCACGTGCGGCATGAAGACGTCTCGCTTAGATAAGAACAGTATAGTTTTTTTTCTTGCTGAGGTCACGTGGACTTAAACACACCTCAAAATAAATCTCATTATGTAGAAAGAGGAGAGCAATGTGTGTCCAGCAGTCTGTAGGTGTTACTGTGTCCAGCGGTCTGTAGGTGTTACTGTGTCCAGCGGTCTGTAAGTGTTACTGTGTCCAGCAGTCTGTAGGTGTTACTGTGTCCAGCGGTCTGTAGGTGTTACTGTGTCCAGCGGTCTGTAGGTGTTACTGTCTCACAGTCAGACGAGTGAGAGTGTAGTTCATTGCTTGCACTATTTGGGGTTTTACTAAATGACCTCTGACCTTGTTTTGTGGAAGTGCTGGATTAGTGGAGTCTAAGCCCTGGAGTGTAAGCTCTTTAGTCTCAGCTCCGGGGTCTAAGCTCTAGGGTCTCAGCTCTGGGGTCTAAGCTCTGGGGTCTAAGCTCTAGGGTCTCAGCTCTGGGGTCTAAGCTCTAGGGTCTCAGCTCTGGGGTCTAAGCTCTAGGGTCTCCGCTCTGGAGTCTCAGCTCTAGGGTCTCAGCTCTGGGGTCTAAGCTCTAGGGTCCCAGCTCTGGGGTCTAAGCTCTAGGGTCTCAGCTCTGGGGTCTAAGCTCTGGGGTCTAAGCTCTAGGGTCTCAGCTCTGGAGTCTCAGCTCTGGGGCCTAAGCTCTAGGGTCTCCGCTCTGGAGTCTCAGCTCTGGGGTCTAAGCTCTAGGGTCTCAGCTCTGGAGTCTCAGCTCTGTGGTCTAAGCTCTAGGGTCTCAGCTCTGGAGTCTCAGCTCTGGGGTCTAAGCTCTAGGGTCTCAGCTCTGGGGTCTAAGCTCTAGGGTCTCAGCTCTGGGGTCTAAGCTCTAGGGTCTCAGCTCTGGGGTCTAAGCTCTAGGGTCTCAGCTCTGGAGTCTCAGCTCTGGGGTCTAAGCTCTAGGGTCTCAGCTCTGGGGTCTAAGCTCTAGGGTCTCAGCTCTGGGGTCTAAGCTCTAGGGTCTCAGCTCTGGAGTCTTTCTCTCTGAGTTTATTTCCAGCCCAGCTGATGAAGCATCACCCTGATTATTCACTGTATGTTTCTAAACCTCCACCCACCATCATCAGCACCATTAGCTCAGTTCAGCATTCTCCATTCAGCAGATCAGTTTCAGTACTGCTGAGACGGCATCCACCCAAACCCGTGGTCCCCCCCCCCCCGAACCTAAAACAATGCGCCCTGCAGCACAGACAGAAGGCCCGCATCCATCTCTGTCTGCGTTTAAACAATGCTCCTGAAGGCGAACGGCAAAAAACTGTCAGTCGCTCGTCTTTGGTGTGTCATTTACCATCTCCTGACAGACAACCCCTTTCCCTCATCAGAAAATCTGTGACTTTGTTTTTTTTTAAACAAGGTATATGAATATTTTACATATCTGCATCCAGATTTGCTCCCCACTCCCCAAGCCACCCTTTTTTTTTTTTTCTTTTTTTTTTTCTTTCCCTCCCTCCACTAATTCAGCGCCGGGTCGGATTTGCATTTCACATGCCGTGCTGATTAGGAGACAGCGGCAGCCGCAGCAGCCAGGCCTGCGCTAGAAAGAGCCGGTTGCCATGGTGATTAGGTATTTGGGGAGAGGGGTATTTTTTTTTCCCTTTCTTTTTCTTCTTTTAATGATGCTGTTGTCGGGGCTGAGGTCGTTCTCTGTCTCTCAGTAGCACGGGAGTGTGAATTTTGGGGACTTGAGCATGTGAGGCAGCGAGGATGTAGAAAGCTTTAGCCTTATTTCAGCTCTGTTTCTCGGCTCCTAGAGGAAATTCGACTTCTGACTCGGACGAGGCGGATTTCTCTCAGGGAATAAAAACTGTTTGTTACAGACGAGCAGTCGTGGTGTGTTTCTATATTGTCTTATTTTACGCTTCACCCGTTCTCTTATATATTATTTCTTTTCTCTCTCTTTTTTTTCCACGCAGCTGCGAAAGCTGGTAGATATGTGCATCAATCCGGATCCGGAGAAGCGGCCTGACATCACCTACGTGTACGGAATCGCCAAGCACATGCACGGTCTGACTCTGGCCAACTGAATCTATCCATCCATCCATCCATCCTCCTTCTGCTTCTCCCACTTCTGGATGATGTTCGCCAGCCAAAAAAAAAAAAAAAAAAATCTTCTGTGGCTCATTGGTTCATGTTACAGTCATACGATTGCTTCATTACTGCGAGAAGCTTTAATCCAAACATGTGCAGGGTGACTTTAACATCATTATCAACTATTAATTCTACTTCTGTGTGTAACGCTGAAGCCGGGTCACAGTAAGCGTAATTAATACACACACACACACACACACACACACACACACACACACACACACACACACACACACACACACTTTGATGCACGACTTCAAACCAAAGATCAGATATGAGTATAAAATGTAGTGCATAAACCTTAAAAATGCACAAAACGGTTCTAAACGTTTTTTTTTTTTTTAATCCGTATTTGTCTCGCACACAAAGGAATACTGAAGCCTAAAGTGTCTCACTGTTCTGTGTATATTTTTTTTTTTTTCTTTTTTTTTTTTGGGATAGTGGTACAGATGCTGCAACACCCCTGATTGTTGAATGTAATGGCTTTTTTTTTTTTTTTTTTTTCTATCTGAAACGAAACCAAGCGTCTCATGACACTCCTTCAGAAACCCTACAAAAAGACTGAAAGTCTCTCTTGGTTTATATAAAAATAATCTCATGTTCACCTGAAAACTCGTCCCTGATTCAGTGGCTTAAATTGTGTTTTGTAGTTCTATTAAAAGAGAATGAAGTCACGGTGTACATGTTGCAGGTCGCATGCGCTTTCTGACTAATCCAGTGCCTTCAGCCTTAAAGAAACAAGGGAACAAACCAGGTGTGAGTTTGTCGTAGATATTCTCCTTCACAGACGTCTGTCTGCCTCAATCACCGGATACCTTTTATTACTTTAATTAAAAAGAAAAGAATTAAGCCTTTTTATATCATTTTTGAATGAAACAGCTGTCTCGCTGAAGCTGGCGTCAGGAGTGTGGAATTCTTCTGATGCCATTATGGACCAGGACTGATGAAGGAACATGAATTAAAAGTCTTCACGTTGATGATCATACGGCTGAACGCACTTTGCGTCTCTTCGGCTAAGACGTATGACAGACACTGTGTTGCCGGCGTGAACCTCGACGCAATCAATTGCGCTACGTGCCTTTTCTCACCTACACCAAACCCCAGCCGTGGTCAGTCTGCTTGGCCTGCAGTACCTGATCAGATGAAATCTCTTTTCAGCCTAATTAGTTTACTGTTGAGGTGTTTTAGGTTTGTTGGGGTTCCTTTATAAGCTCATATGTTCATATAATATATGCTGAGCTCTAGGAGGTTTATTCACAGATCAGTCCATTTGCACGTCTCTCCATCTTACACACAGCAAGTTATTCCATTTCACCGATGTCCCATTTGTCCACCCAGACACGTGTCTTACGACCTTCTCGCCTTCTCCACCCTCGTCCGAGTTTCTTTACCTTTCTAACAGCTTTTGTGTTCTGAACCCTTAGCATCTACAGAACGATTGATTTGCCGTGATAGTATCCGTGTAAAATGTTTTAAAAGAGTAGTCATTTTAAGTGTTTACTTTTTCTTTGTTATTATTTAGCTATAATCGGTTTATTCCTCTTTTTTTTTTCTTCCTTATCATGTTAACACAATAACAGTTGCCTCCTGTTGCCTCTTAGAAGCATATTTATCTTGCTATAAAACTCCGAGACAGAGTGAGGTTCAGGGTGAAGCGTCGTCTCACAGAAGAGCTGAGGCGTGTATGTATGTACTGCGTTTATTGGCAGCGCTTAACGGTGACGTGTTTACATATGAAGCCTTTGCAAAACTTGACAGAGAGTGTGTGCTGCGGACGATAAAGCGCCGGGGCATGTTCACTAGCGCATGGGGTCGTGGGTAATCTACAGTATATACAGGCAAAGTACACCATTGAAAGGAGAAGGTCCAGTCTGCTCGCTGGGGACCGGACGTCACACCGTTGTCCGGCGCTGCTGAACGTGTCTCGGTGCGTCACTCTCTCTGCTTTCACCCAAAACCTTTTTTGGGGGTGGGGGGAGGGGCAAGGGGCAGAAAACCCGCCTGTTTATTTATTTATCATCATTGTTGTTTTGATGTTCTTGATGTCTAACTCAAGATTACTTCTTTTCATGTTAACTGAAAGCGAAATAAAACAGAACTTCTTTTAACGCACGATAGCTGGTGGATTATTTAGCGTGAATCTGATCCGGTGTGTGTGTGTGTGTGTGTGTGTGTGTGTGTGTGTGTGTGTGTGTGTGTGTGTGTGTGTGTGTGTGTGTGTGTGTGAAGCTGAAGTCGTGTAAGGTGGTCACACCTTCTCCTGGAAAAGAAAGGTGATGTATTGCTCACACATCTCACCTCAGCATGCTGCTCTGGCGTTCATTCCCCCATTCCACTGTGTTTATTTGGATCCTTTTGACAAGCGCCTCCTGCTAGCCCCAGAGCGTTATCCTGGGTTCGCCGTAGCGTTGCCACACCCGTGGGAGTTCGTTTAGATCATTTCCCCTTTGGCCTGACGGAGGCGTGGCACCCCAGATCTCTCATTTTAATGAATTCCACAGGGAGTACAGTTCAATTTCATCAAGGGAAATTGCTCCCCTGGAACGGGGTAGGAACCGAAAACAAACAAATCTAAGTGGAGGAATTGATCTGGTGCTGGTTTGGGGCTGTGGCAGGTTCTTTACTTCCTCCTAACACACTGAACATGAATATGGGCTGTACACTGAGGGAGTTTGGCAGAGTTTCAGCAGACATATTGTACATTATTGAGATGTTTTCAGGTCCCTGATAGACTCGGACGAGTTCCACACACCCATCTAGTGGTAAGAAGTGAAGGTGCACGGGTTTGTTCACATGAACCTAAAAGTGCTCAGACATGATTAGTGTCATTTCAGCACGGCTAATCTGCTAACTGAACACTGTTCTGAACATGTTACATAATGGCATTTCCGTGATCCGGGATGTGTTTTATGATGTAAAGGTTTACTGACAAAAATCAACCACTCGTGAAAATAATTTAACATCACATAAAGTTTTTAAATTGAACATAAAATCGGTCTTCAAACAAATGTTAAGTGTGCGATGATCGTGTCCTGAGGAGTGTTTAGTGCGTACACACCGTCACCATACAGGTTTGTGTTTAACACTAAACTACTGAACTGAAGTGCTGACAGAAGTTTAGAGATCTGTGCTGAACATGCTGAGCTCAGACTCGTACTTCTCTCTCACACCAGGAATCTATTCTGTGTTCGTATCTGCCAGAGTCACAGGTTTGTTTTCTTTATAAACTCCCTTCAGTTCTGGCAGAGGAATCAGCTGCTGTCGTACCATCGTGTCAGGCATCATGTCAAGCTGTTTTGTTGGAAAGTTTGTCACTTTATTGACGTGGGCATCGGTCCACGCTGACAAACCCGAGGTTAGGAGCAGTGAGGGCAGAAGAGACGCTGTATAAGAAGAAGAACTGAAGAATATGGTGCATCTTCAAGGATGTGGGATGTGGTAGCCTAGTGGTTAAGGTGTTGGGCTATCAATCGGAAGGTTGTGAGTTTGATTCCTACGTCCACCAAGCAAGGCCCTTAACCCTCAATTGCTCAGATGTATAAAAGCAAGATAAAATGTAAGTCGCTCTGGATAAGGGCATCTGATAAATGCTGTACATGTAAATCTTCTTTCTGTCTGCTCCCAGTATATAGAGGGATGGAGTAAATACAGCTAGTTTTTCACTAGCATTGTTCTCTTGTGTCTAGTGAAGGTGTGATAAAAAGTGTGTAGACTTGGAACAGCTGGTAGCACGCTTGGCAAAAAAAAAACTTTACATTCACACTTCTCTTTATATTTATCTAATCTCTCTAAAGCACTATTCAGACGGGACTAGTTTTACGTGGGGACGTGGAGTAATGCGATTTTACCTCAGGACGTCTGTAATTTTAATTGGCCAATTCGCACGGGACAAGACATGTCAGTTAAACTAGCAGAAGTGGGAGGGGTAACTCACTTTATGCACCACAGTAACCTCCTAGTCGTCATGTGTGTATGACGTTGCTTCCTGTGTCAAGCGCCTCCATGCTTGCAAAACGCGCCAAAAACTACTTTTAAACAGGAAATGACGGAATTTTACCGTACATATTTACAGCGGGTCTATTCGGACGGGATTACTATTACCTGGGGTAATTTTTCCAGACCTTTTTACAGAAGGTAAAAGTCGCCGTAATCTTTACTGACATTGTCCGTAATGATTACCGAGATGGCACATTCAGATGGGACTAAAATCACAACAAGCTCTGGTAATAATCACTTTACCCCCACGTCCCCACGTAAAACTAGTCCCGTCCGAATAGTGCTCAAGAGGTATGTACACTGAATGGCGGAGCTGGCAGTCCGGTCACTTGGCAGGGCGTCTCAAGCTAAGCCGATGTTGCTCGACCGGCAGAACATCATGCAAACGTTACAGCCTTTCCCCATACTGTAAATATTGGAACCAAATGCTTGGGCAGCGTTTCAAAAGAGCCCCGATGCGGAGAGTGGCTTTACAGGTGGGCGTTACTCACAGCTGCTTCGAGTTCTGCGGTGGCCCAATCCCAAACGTCACCTTCAGGTCTGTTGCCTTCCTCCATCAGGCTGCTGGAAACCAAACAAAACTCCAGAGCGTGCAGGAGGGCGAGGAAGACGCTGGAGTTCTGAAATCTACAAATGAAGAAGCCTTTATTTGTGACTTACACACTACAGCACAATGAAAGGCTTTTCTTATCGTATCTCAGCTTGTTGGAGCACAGGGTCAGCTGTGATGTCTCACCCTGGAGCACAGAGGGTTAAGGGGCTTGATCGAGGGCCCAGGATTGGCAGTGCTGTGACTCTGCTGGGGCTTGAACCCCATCAACCTTCTGATCAGTAATCAGAGGCAAAAAACGAGTGGGGAAAAATATGGACGTGAGGTCAAATATGCGAAGTCTGGAATACTTCTGAAATCTGTATAAATCTTGATTTATTATTTTCTTTTCTTTATAGTGTTAAATGTGTCTCACCAAACCTGACCGTGCCTCTGACGGGTAGAATCTTACTCTATAGTTATTTTATGTTAAACATAATTCTTAAGATATATGCTGAAGTTCTGAGAGGATTTCCCTCACTGTCACTTCCCATAATGCCTCGGTCTAGTCAAATAAAGCACCCCGGTCATAAAGTTGCCATTGAGCTCTCCCCAAATAACTACAACTGTTCCCTTCATTTAGTCAGGTACTAAAGATGCACTTTAAGATGTGCAGCTCTTAAAGTCCCGGCGAGATCCGATCTCCGATCATTAACGCTAATCATTTCAGTCATTTCTGTCTTTGCGTGAAGTTGTAGCTCCTCCAGACGTACGACTTCTTGTCTGTCTGCCCGCTGAGTGCTTCTCCGATCGTCCTTCCTGCTGTCCTTTCTGTGTAAACTGTTCTGTGTGAAACATCCATGAACATTCCTGGAAGATTCTGCATGTTTAATTCCCACAAAATAAAAAATCAGGACTACAGGTGTTAGTGTTAAAGTGGCCAGTGAGACACACACATACACACATCACTGTCTCTTGACAGGTATTTACATTTATTTTTAATGTGGCCTTTAATATAGTTTTAAAGGCTCTCCGACCTCCGCTTTCTCATATCCTGTGGAATGACGAGGCGCTCCTGGAGGCCGCCGTGTTTGCCGATCTCCCCTGCACGCTTTAGTCTGTGCGGCTTTGTGTTTTGGACTGGGGTTTTTCCAGTGCTGTAATATTGTACAGGTCCCCAGTAAATCAAAACCATTAGCAGATGCTGTGTGAGCCCGGAGCTTTAGGAAGCGTGAATCGTTTCTGGGGCACTTGATTTACGCAGCCAGCTTGTGACCACAGACATTCTTTCGTAAAAGCAGCTTGCTGGAGCTCAGGCCTCTGTGTGTGTGTGTGTGTGTGTGTGTGTGTGTGTGTGTGTGTGTGTGTGTGTGTGTGTGTGTGTGTGTGTGTGTGTGTGTGTGTGTGTGTGTGTGTGTGTGTGTGTGTGTGTGTGAGCATTCCCACGCTTTCCTTTCTTCTGGAACTCACTAACATGCGCTTTTCATCTGGTCAACTTTATTCTCAATTTTTTAAATGTTTGATAGCATTTAGTTTGAGAATTGAATAAAAAGATATTGTTTCTTTCTGCTTTTAAACGATCTGTTTATCTCACTATTATTATTATTATTGTTGTTGTTATTATTGATGGTATTATTATTGATGGTATTATTATTATTATTATTTCATTCATACATTCATTTTCTACCGCTTATCCGAACTACCTCGGGTCACGGGCAGCCTGTACCTATCTCAGGCGTCATCGGGCATCAAGGCAGGATACACCCTGGACGGAGTGCCAACCCATCACAGGGCACACACACACACACACTCTCATTCACTCACACACTATGGACAATTTTCCAGAGATGCCAATCAACCTACCATGCATGTCTTTGGACCGGGGGAGGAAACCGGAGTACGCGGAGGAAACCCCCCCGAGATGCCAATCAACCTACCATGCAATCTACCGGGGAGAACATGCAAACTCCGCATACACAAGGCGGAGGCGGGAATCGAACCCCGACCCTGGAGGTGTGAGGCGAACGTGCTACCCACTAAGCCACCGTGCCCCCCATTTATTATTATTAGTATTATTATTATTATTATTATTATTGATGTTGTTGTTGTTATTATTGTGAACAAAAACAAAAGATGGGTGTAAGACAGTACAGAAGGTTAGAGGCCTTCTGTTGAAGTGCAGCTCTAAATTAGAATAAGATTTAGAATAGTCTTAAAAATAAGAAACTGATATGTTTTTTTCTTCTTCTTGACTACTGAGTTTGTTCTGAAGTTAAAGCGAACGAATCCCGAGCGTTTCCCGAGTGCACACCATAAACAGCAGTGCGAGTGTCTGTGCTACAGTCCATGGGCTACATGAGAAGTTACAGAGCATCAGACTTTATTGTGTGCCACTTAAAATGTGTGAAAAACTCTATTTGGAGGTGAAACACCTGTCTAGGCCAGGTTTGAGGAAGAGGAGGGGGGGGGGCTGAGAGCGTGCAGTTGCTGATTCTGACACAGATCTGACTCTTTAATGCTGAGAGGTTTTAAAGGCGGTTTTTCAGAGAATCAGAGAAAACATCTGTCTTCTTTTTCTTCTGCTCTTTTCTCTTTAGTGACACTGCAGCAAACCTGCAGGAGTGTTGTGTGGTAGCTGTGAGGAAGAAGGTCGTAGTGTCGGTTATGACTCACTTCAGTTATATTGTAGTCAAATAACAAAGAGTTTCATATTCGTTCATCATACAATAAAATGGAACAGCTGAGAGAGAAAGACAGAGTGTGTGTGAGAGAGAGAGACAGAGGGAGAGGGAAAGAGAGAGAGACAGAGAGAGAGAAACACACAGAGAGAGGGAGAGAAACAGACAGAGAGGGAGAGGGAAAGAGAGAGACTGAGAGAGAGTAACAGGGAGAGAGACAGAGAGAAAGACACACAGAGAGATGGAGACAGGGTGGGGGAGAGGGAAAGAGAGAGACAGAGAGGAAGAGAGAGACACACAGAGAGAGAGAAAGAGAGACAGAGAGGGAGAGGGAGAGAGACACACACAGAGAGAGGGAGACAGACAGAGAGGGAGAGAGGGAGAGGGAGAGAGACACACACAGAGAGAGGGAGACAGATAGACAGGGAGGGAGAGAGACAGAGAGAGACACACACACAGTAAGAGACAGACAGAGAGAGACACAGAGAAAGAGAGAGAGACACAGAGAAAGTGGGAGAGAAAGACAGAGACACACACAGACAGAAAGTGACACAGAGAAAGAGAGAGACACAGAGAAAGTGGGAGAGAAAGACAGAGACACACACAGACAGAGACAGACAAAAAGTGAGAGACAGAGACACAGAGAAAGAGAGAGAGAAAGAGAGAGATCATCCTTACTGTCACCTCCCCCTTTTCTGCAACTCTTACTCCTGTTAATCTTCTCTCCTTAATCTCAGCTCGTCCTCCATTCTACATTTATTTCTTATACTAGAACAACTTCCTACATTTAGATATAGAGATTCGAGCATGTAACTAATCCGTATCTCGTTTATCTGACAGGAAGTCGGACGTTTCTGTTTTCCCCCGATTAGAGGAGGAAGCGCAGCCTACGTTATGTTTCCGTCAGGATTTTGCTCGATCCTTAACTACAAATTGGTGGAAATTTTCTGGAGGGAAAAAAAAGGCAGTTTGTGCTTGATGTGTATGAAGGAAACACACTTGTTATCAAATGAGCTTTCTGAAAAAAAAATCCACTCGACAAACTGGAATGAAGCGAAATATTGCTATCAGTCTTAATGCCATTCGGAGGAGTTGTGTGAGAAACACATGTAATATGCATTTATGCAAATGTCTGAATTGGGAAGGATTCCTTGAATACATTTAAAGGCCAACATTTGCATACAGAGTCATAATTAACTGTTTACAACTCCGCTCCTCTTGTGCTTTCCCAAACACGTTTTCCCTTCTTTTTTTCCGCAGTACAAGTCAGTCAAATCTCGCCTTTCCAATTAACCGTGCCATGGAAGTTCGTGTTTCTATAGACACAACTTCAGACGTTTCAGACTTATTTGAACTAGAGCTGGTCCAGGGAGCAGGAAAGTTCTCGAGAAAACCGACAGTCGTCGTCTAACCTTTTCCTCCGTCTCCCTGGTGACACGGGGTGGTGGAAGTTACCCTGATTAGTTTACAGTCTAGTCACAATTCGGCATAATGACGGCTGCGACATGAGAGAGGGATCTGACGCTACCAAGCTAGTTTGCGCTCGCCCGCCTCCGCTCTGACCCCGAGGCACAGAGTCACTCTCAGTGTGCCTTCAAAACCTCCAGAACCTCTAAAACCTTTCTCTCATGGCACTATCCAGCTGTGCCGCAGCTCCGGTTGGAAACACGGAACATCACAGATCCCTCCGGGTGAACTCACCTCCTGGCTGGAGCTGTGAGAGTTATATACTGTAGAAAAAAAAGATGGATTTTAATCTTACAACCAAATATTGTTTTGTTTTGTTTGTTTTTTTCCCAGTGAAACAGCATGTCTGCTTTCAACAGCAACAGATTTGGGACTTAAGCCTTCGGTTAATAAGCCTCAGAAGAGTGTTCCTGATGTTTAAAAGTAAAAAGGGTGTCAGTTAATTATCTCGATCTCTTCCAGATAAATTGAAATTGAATCCGGCAGATTGAAGTGTTTAAATAAATACATAAATATATGAGATAGACACCATATATGAAAATATCCATATGCTCTGTTAGGACTGTAAAACAACCGGAGGTGTGGCGGAGATGCTCGGGCGAGGACGCCGGTGTACTGTAGTTCTCCTCCATGCACGGTGAGGCGAAGGAAATTTCTCCATGGATCACTGTGAGAAATATCGTGGAATAAATTTGCAGCAATTGGAGTTGTATAGTCAGATGAGACAAGAAAAAGCCTTGAGGTGGATTTAACATAAGAAAGAAGTATGGTAATGCCGAAAGGCCCTGAATCCCTGCTGTTACTGATGCTGTGTGGTGTTTTTCCTCAGAAGGCCCCGGGAACGTCGGTAGGATACACGGCACCGCGGACTCCATGAAGTACGGGATATAGAAATGAAAATGCGGTTGCTTGAGCTAAGCAGCTACATGTTTAATGAGCACAGAATCAGACTTCTGACATGACCACCCCCATCCCCATCCCCTGACCTAACCCCAGTGGAAACCGGTGAGCTTCACTGAAGAGCAGAGTCCACAATGAGAGGACACAAGACCCAGGAGGATGTGGAGAGAGTCTGTAATGAGGAGCATCTCGCTCTCTATTCTCCGATCTCATCAAGCATTATGTAGGAAAGACTCGCTGTTGTTACTCTGGCAAAATGAGGAAGCACAAAGAAGTGCCAATTTACTGGAGAAAGACATTTTATCAAAACCATTTTATAGGTAATGAAATGCAAATCAATAGCATTTTGAATTTCTTTGTTACAAGCATTCTGTTACACAAAGCACATGAAACATTTATACACTAAGTTCGATTTCTCGCGTGTGAACCGGTGGAGAGAATGATGGATTTTTGGAAAACTCCTTTGGACTGAGCAGTAAATTAATCAGCAGTGTGCTAATCTCCGGGTTGTTTAAGTTTCTGGTTGTAAACCTTTTCATCGTAAAGCGGAGACTGACTTTCTTCTCAGTCCTCTGTAGCTAAAGCCGCTTCCCGCTGACCCGTAACAGATGGTGAGAAATATCCGAACCTATACGTTTATGGTAGCGTCTCTGCGACAGTGTTTTGGAATCGCTTTGGGGATTGACCTATGATCCGAGGTAGGAGGGAGTCCCTCCGTCTCATGATCAGAAGGATCGTACGTTTTCCGATGCGTTGCTGAAGGCAGACTCGAAAATCTGGCTGATTAGACCTCAGCATCACCGAGCTGTTAGCTGGAAACCACCTTTGTTGTTTCTTATGTTTGTTTGTTTCTTGCGTTCTCGCTTTGCAGCTTGTCATACTCAGATGGCGACGGAAGACGAGCTCTCTGTGGTGTTTGTAATTATCCAAAACTTCTCTGAGCCCTGCCATGTGAGAAAGTGCAGGAGCTCAGAAAAAGGCGTGCTTGTTTGTTTGACTTGTTTCTTTTTCCCGTCTCTCCTCCATTTTTGTGCATATCAAAGTGGTTCACAGAGTACGATATCTAACTTTCAGCTGTTTTTGTTTGTAAGGGCTGCTGTTAGTTAGTTACAACCTAAAAAAAAAATAATGTTACACATAAGAGGAAGTGGGAATAAAAAACAGAGCTATTTTTAAACCAGGTATTTAACACCTTTTTTTTTTATTATCGTATCAGATCATATAAAGTCAGTCCTGGTAACACACTCATCTTATTCCCGTAAGAGACTAAAGAGTTTGTGGGCTTTTGTGTAAATCTGAATGTTTGTGTAAGAGGCATGAAATCACATTAACCGCTTTAACAAGGAACCTCAAAAGACTGGATTTGTTGAGTCGTGTGTGAATTCTTCCCACGTCTGCAGCGTGGAATGACAGAGACAGTGTGAGCTTGGAGAGCTTCTCAGTGTGAATCCTCTCTCAGAGTAAGACCACTGTCTCCCAGCACACAGGAAGTCTTCTACTGCTGCTCTCTGGCCCCATTAGTACACGGGGACGGTAGGTGAAGCTCCAAAACCACATTCATTATTCATGTGTGCCCAGGCAAAGGCCCTGATAAATTCTCACTTTAAGTGACAATGAGTGACAGATCCTGTTTCTCTCTCTCTCTCTCTCTCTCTCTCTCTCTCTCTCTCTCTCTCTCTCTCTCTCTCTCTCTCTCTCTCTCTCTCTCTCTCTCTAACCGACCCCCTCTCCACGATGCACTGGCCAAAGGTCTCGACCGATTCTCGGCTAATGACCGGCATGATGTATGTTCGATGGAGCGGCGTCGCGGCTTCTTTTGGAAGCTTCCAGCGCAAACTCCTCATTAGCTTGGACACACAGGGTTAAAGCTGGAGGAGACGGACAGGGGGGGGAGAGAAGGTGGCTTTGCCAGGTGACGGAGCAAACTGAGGGAGGGAGAAATATTTGATAATGCAGAAAATATGATAGCTTTTATTTTTCCCTCCTTCTTGGAAAGCGAAAGAAAGATAGACGGACAGACGGACAGACCACCAGCGCAGAGAATTTTCAGCTTTAATGTGGAATTAAAATCCAAAGTCAAAATATTTGCTGGCTACTGATTTAAACCACTAGTGTGTTCTGTTGAATTATTTATGTTCAAACATATTATTCACTGAATATTCTGAATTATTCAGTAACGACAGTGAAACTGATAGGGCATGTAGGAGATTTTCTTCTTCTTCTTCTTTTTATTATTATTATTATTATTACTATTATTATTATTATTATTATTATTATTATTATTATTATTATTATTATTATTACAATTAATATTATTATTATTACAATTATTATTATTATTATTGTTATTATTAGTAGTAGTAGTAGTAGTACTAGTAGTAGTATTAATAATAATAATAATAATAATAATAATAATAATAATAATAATAATAATAATATGTTTTTTTTCACTGTATTTGTTTTCCACAAAAGTATTATAAACTGATCTGAGTGAATTCCTCCCCCTGCCATTCTGTCACACACACATTAGATATGCCTCGTTTTCTTCTGCACCAAACACCATGATGACCCATTAAAGGATCCTCTGTTTTATTTTCTCGCTGTACATGTGAAAGGGAGCGCAGTGACGCACTGAACGCTGTGAAACTCCTAATGATTTGATTCGGTTTCAGACTCGCAGCAGGGAAAGAGAAGGAGCTGCCAGACGGAGAGATATCTGTTCCATCGTCACTTGTGTGAGCTGAACATGACTGCAGAACTGTGTGTGAGATGAAGGCACCCAGTGTGTGGCCAGCTTTGAGAACCACGTCTCTTGGGGAGTCACCAAAATCCACATTTGCAGCCTCTCAAGGGAAAACATATCAGAAGTACAAATTTAACCCTCCTTATCATCATGTGCTAAATGTGGCTAAATATTTCTGCTTGAATATGCACCGTCTGAACACAAGAGCACGTGTACGTTTGTATGTTTCTCGTGATGCTGCGATCCGGGAGCATTAATAAGACGTTAATAGATGCTGTGCGTCATGGCGCAGCGCTGCTGAGATCTGCTTTCTGATCATATCCTGACTACACGGAAGAGACAGCTTATTGTGATTATACTACTACACACTGCGGCTGTGATATGACTTGCAATATGTTAAAGCAATCTGCTGAACCTGTGATGTGTCAGGTGGAAACACAGGCTTGCATTAATTTGAGCAAAATTCATTCTCTTTTTGGGATCACGCCAAAGCCACGACACCCACAGCTGAGCGTGTGAAATCGGACAGAATATTTACAGTGTGTGTGTAAAGGCTCATTTAAATATCCTGCATTATAAAGGACAATATGCTGAATAACAAACTATAAAAATTGCAACTTGGGTCTTAAACTGACTCGTTGGATTGTTAAAATTCTCTTGTTCCTCACCTGCTCACTGTAAAACAGACGAGGACAAGATTGTGTTGGTGCAATGTTTATAGGGTTTATACTTTAAAACCCAAAGTGTATATTAGAAATGCTGTGTATATATACACACAATGCTCAACAATGGTATGTTCTAACGTGAGAAATGTTACCAGGGACCATTCTAGGCTTTCTAAAGGGCACACATATCCATCCAGTAAATGTGTGTGAGTAAAAAAAAGGCCATAGATCCTCATTAGGCTGCTGAGGCTCCTTGCTCTACTACATCACTTGATGCACAGACTCTTTCCAAATCCCACAGGACAATCTAGGGAGCTTACGTAGCCACACCGAACAACAGAACCTCCTCTTTAAATTGCTCCATTTGTCTGCTGTGGTCGAGGCAGCACAGCACGACACGCCGAATCGGATCGTTCTTCGCAAAAGGTAGACTTTAGTAGTTTCTGTCAATTTGAACACAACTTTTAATGTAAACTAGGCTTTAGTGATGACGCAGCTGCTGATGAAGTCGAGATGCCCGAATGAAGCCTGATTGAAGCTGGAAAGGTTTCGACAGTGAATAAATAAAAACTGTTTTAACGTACCGCATGACCTTAGCGTTCCTCACCTGATGCTATAGCTACACATATAAAATATGGAAGATAAAAATACCTGAAATATATATGGCAGACATATAAAAGAGATATGAAATATTTGTCATGAACACAGCAGAGCAAATGAAGACGAGGGTACGTGCTGGAAAGAAGTGAAGGAATAACCCGGACCTGCTGATGGACAGGTGATGGACACGCGTCTCTGTGGAGAACGCTACACTATCTATGGTCTACTGTTTGTCTGGCAAAATTGTAGTGAAACCTGTGAAAAGAGGGTACGGAGTGTGTGCATAATTAAAACGAGAACTCTAAATCACACTGCATGCCTTGTGATGGTCGGCCTCCTGGATTTCTCTCTCATTATGGATGTGTCTCTTCCATTGTTCTCCTCCACCTCTGTAGCGTTATTGACAGCAGGACACCTGGCAGCGGTCAGCTCTGTTCAGGAGGCATGTTCACTATGAGCTGCACATGAAATGGACCTGGTCTGGTTGCTGTCAAATGAATGGCTTGCATCCTTGTATCCCTTGATCTGGAATTTTAATTGCAAGCTGTAGTTTTTTGTCACACACCGCAGCGAGGATATATTTCAAAGCAAAGCTTTTGAACAGGTGTCCTTGGTTTCCAGGTTCTGGCAGACTGCTATGCTGCTTCATTCCCCCTTTCTGCTGGTGCACAATGACATGTGTTTGTTACGTTAATTTGCCACCCGTCCGTAAGCCAGTGCCATGGCAACCTCCGTTGCTAATCCAACTCTGTGGCAGGAAGTGGAATGCAGGAGAATGACCAGTTAGTCATGGAAACCTTTCATAGCTTATATCATCTGAAGTTGTCCCATTCCTTTCTTCTAATGTCCCCATACAATGACTCGTAAGGCCAAACCGTTTGGGCTGAATTCATGCAGCAGTCAGTGGACTTGTGTGTCATGTCCATTCATCACGATGAGATGTGCACGAATCATCTTTTACATCACATCTTCTTTATAGTACATCTGTTTTATTTTATATCTAAGGGTGGAGGACGCACAAGAAGAGTCTGTTCAAGATGTCTTAAATACAAATATTTAATTCTTAGTCTTGTGTCTTTATTATAGTGTGTGTGTGTGTGTGTGTGTGTGTGTGTGTGTGTGTGTGTGTGTGTGTGTGTGTGTGTGTGTGTGTGTGTGTGTGTGTGTGTGTGTGTGTGTGTGTGTGTGTGTGTGTGTGTGTGTGTGTGTGTATTACTGGGGACTTTAATTCACCATTCCAAAGGAAAGGGGCAGAAATCCTAAAGGCTTAGAGTGAGAGACATTTAATGTAGAAATGGTTGCAGACTGCCATCCAGTGGTGAAGTGCAATTTTCCCTCAAAAACAATCTGAACCTGCCTTCTGTTTCAAATCTGTCTTTAACTTACTGAACACACACACAGAGAGAGAGAGAGAGAGAGAGAGAGAGAGAGAGAGAGCGAGCGAGAGTGAGAGAGAGAGAGAGTGTGTGTGAGAGAGAGAGAGAGAAGGAGAGAGAGAGTGAGAGAGAGAGAGGAAGTGAGGAGAGAAGAGAGAGAGCGGAGAGAGAGAGAGGAGAAGAGAGAAAGTGAGAGGAGAAGAGAGAGAGAGAGAGATAGAGAAGATGGGAATAGAGGGGGGGAGAAGAGAGAGAGAGTGTGAGAGAGAGAGAGAAGGAGAGAGTGAGAGAGAAAGAGGAGGAGAGAGGGACGATGAGAGGAGGAGAGTGAGAGAGAGGAGAGAGAGAGGGAGGAGAGTAGAGGAGGAGAGAGAGAGAGAGAGGGGGGGGGGTTTGTAGTGAAGGGTTTGCAGGAGGTTGATAGCAAGCCAAAGCATTCTGGACTGTCTGCTTCCTTCCAGCTAAGCTAACCATTATCCCTTGCTAAGTAGAAAAAGAATACAACGGGGTAATTAACGTGCAGAAATACCAGGTTTTGTGCATTTTTTTGTTTTGTTTGTGCATCAGATTTAAGTGCTTTGATACTTTACGCCTTGGACGGGTCGACTAGCAAACTTCATTAGAGCGCTTAAGGCGTTCGAATGACCCATTAGCTGACGTTTTGGGATTCCCACATGGAAAAATGGAAAGGGAACCGTGACCAGGGTGTGTTAAGAGACAGAAATGGAACACAGCCCAGACCAATGCAGCGCTCAGTCCCTGTTGTAAATCATACTCTGTCCTGGTTTTCTCTCTATCTTGGGGCATGAATCTATAAAATCATATCAAAACTCACTTCTCTTTTACATGACAAATGCCATGTACTGGAACTGGGGGACTTGAGTAGTAAGCAAATACACAGAGAGACAGGAAGATTGTACTCTACAGAGCTGGACGGCTGCAGAAGGAAGCGAAACTCTCGCCTCAGCCGATGATGTCACTGTTTCTCTTCTTGCAAATGATGACTGCCTCCAACAGCACGGCACAAAGACGAAACTTGCAAATGGTGCAGCGGCAGAGGGTGGGGCTGCTGTCACCCCAACCATATTACTGTAAAGCAGAAGAGACGGCAAAAATGAGAAGTTTAGAAAAGTTTTATATACTGAAATTTCCCAGTAAAACCAGCTTCCTGTGGCATCTTTTTTTTCTCTTTATGTTATAAAGATATAAAGATACTCTGGATTTTGTAAATTAACCCACGGTGAACGTGTTACTGTTTCACACAACACATACCTACAGCCTCTGTCTTTACTGTGTACTGCAGATTTATGGCTTTTTCAGGATTAAGATTCTGACTCAACTGTACAGGAAGTACACATATAGACAGGAGACACGTTTGTGAGGTTTATAGGTGTGTGTGTTATTAAGGGAGATCAAAGACTCTTCATCTGAAAGATGTTTTGATAAGGGCTTCTGCTTTTCCTATATCTGTGTGTGTGTGTGTGTGTGTGTGTGTGTGTGTGTGTGTGTGTGTGTGTGTGTGTGTGTGTGTGTGTGTGTGTGTGTGTGAGAGAGTGTGTGTGTGTGTGTGTGTGTGTGTGTGTGTGTGGGTGTGTGTAGCAGACGATAGCAGAAGCTCTCTCTCTATATATAGTAGAGAACTTACGTTTTATCCTCTTATTACTAACGGATCTTGGCTTTTGGGGCAATTTGAGAAAGGCCTCCTGTGTGATGAAGCTGAACATTAAGTGTTTAAAATACAAATGTTAAAAAAAAAGTGTATTTTGTTGCCAGATGAAGATTAAATGTCGTGTTTTTCCAAACAATGCTTCGGGGAAACTTGAAATGATTCCACCGAAATGACATTGTGAAGCTTTCTGTAGCCATGCGCACAGAAATGGCGTCAGGAAGACAAGATAAGGAGCCAAAGCAGCAGCAATGATGTCTAAAGCCTTGTGAATTCCCGCGAGTGTCTGATGGTGAACATCAGGCTTTGATCGAGTTGTCGGAAAGTTATGTGTCATAGAGGAATTGACATGAGGCTAATCAGTTCAGTTTGTAAACAGCTGTCCAGCTGTCAGAGTAAAGCATTCACACACACTCTGATGTTAGCTGTTCAAACTGTGAAAAGACTTAAATGTGGGAACCATGTTGAGTGATGATGATGATGATGATGATGATGATGATGATACTTAGGATTTCTTCTCAATCTTTGATAAAATGTTACTAACGTTGCTGTTTTGATTATGATGAAGCTTGCGCTAGCTCATCTGCTCATAGTGATATTAGTCTACATTAGATAATAATAATAATAATAATAATAATAATAATAATAATAATAATAATAATAATAATGTTTCTATCAAAATAAATGATATTGTTGAGATTTCTATTATAAACCATGAAATAGATGCTGTAAATGAATAAACGATAAGAAACTAGACTACGGAAACTAACTTAATGAATAACCATGCTATCAGGGAGTGATGGAGTGATTAATAATGATAATAATAATAATAATAATAATAATAATAATAATAATAATAATAATAATAATAATAATAATAAAAGGAATAAAGACCTTTTGAGAGCAGGTTTCTAATCTGAGAGAAACTCATACTGAAGGTGAAATGAGGAACAAACTAACAAGGGCTAATGAGAAATAGGTGGGACTAATGAACCATCATGACCATGTGAGTAAAGTCAAGGGGACAACACGGCAGGCGGTGTACAGATTATGCACAGAGTCAGGGCAGATGTGACAGAGTCCTCTTAAGACATGCAGATGTCTGCTAGAATTCTGGAGCTGCAGGAACATCTGTGGAAATTCAGTTTTGAAGTAAACGCTTGTTAATCCTTTACTGTGCTCAGAAAAGTGCCCAGTCATGGGATGGCTTGAAAGCTTTTTGTTAAGAAATAGTCAGTGTGTCAGGACATTTCTTTCCCTTTTCTTTCCCTGACTCATGATGGGGTTAATGTTTTGGTACATTTTAAGACGTGTTACATAACTAGTCTTTTTGTTGTTGTTATTGCTGTAAAATTGAGTCTCTAACCTCTAGGGCTTATTATTTCAGTGATCCTTCATTCCCAGCTCCGTCTCCAGGATCTGCAGTGATCTGACTCTCAAGTAGTCAGATCCAAACCTACACAAGCATTCCAGACCGGATGTCAGTTTTCCAAATTTGCACCTTTAATGCATCAGTAATAAGATATTGACGTACAGGTCTCTCTTCAGCTGTAGACTGTACATTACAGGGCTGCAGCTTCATCTCTGCAACTAGGACAGGTTCCCAAATGGCCAAGAAGTCAAGAGCTGATACAAGGTCAGTGAGACACGGTTGAAAATGTGCATGTGGGCAGGAAGGACATCTCTCTGTGGCTGCTGCAGGGCTGGAAATAGAGCTCCCTGTGGCCTGGCTGGTGCAGACTGGGTGGGTGAGGCAGAGGAGCAGGTTCTCGAGAGACATGACCACAAACTCAAACCCAAGAATGAAAGGATCAAAGGCCAAAATACAGCATCCAGGAACCTTCTACAGTATGGAAGCCTGGACAGACCACATGCCAGCCTGCAGAGGCCTGTACCTTTACCAAAATGCAATAAGAAATCAAGACCCAACAAAGGGACACTCTGTTTGGCAAACCAAGTCTAGTTTGCCCAGTAAGCAGTAATGAGCAGGTCTATTTCTAAACGTCATGTGAAGCTACAACTGTGTGAGCATAATATATGAAAAAGGGATGTGTGATGAATGTGAACCAAGCTGTCTAACACAGATGTGTTCACTGGCTATGACTGGGGAAATTCCATTGTGTGAGAAGCATGGGGCAACCCTCTGGGCTGGACCTGATGTTCTCTCTGCTAAATGTAGCTGCTTCCAGGTGGTTATCTGGTGCATCAGTGTGATAAGTCACATGCTGCCACTGCCTTCCATCAGCTCAAAAGGTTTATGATGGAAATCCAAAGAAATCTGCTGTCAAAAAGGTTTAAAATTCAGAATTCCAACAGGTTCACATACACTACTTTAACACCCAGAGAAAATAAAGTGTATAAATGAGCCACCTGGACTGCAGAAAAGGGAATTATGCGAAAATGCTGTTTGTGGACTACAGTTCAGCGTTTAACACCATAATTCCTTCCATGCTCACCTCTAGGTTGGAGGTCCTGGGACTGCCGCTGTGCCAATGGATCTCCAACTTCCTGACAGACAATCCACAAGCCGTACGGGTGGGCATACACACCTCATCCACCCTCACCCTCAGCACTGGAGCTCCCCAGGGTTGTGTTCTGAGCCCCCTGTTGTTCTCACTGTACACATATGACTGTGTGGCCACTTCCAACTCCACCACCATCAAGTTTGCTGACGACACCGTTGTGGTGGGCCTGATCTCCAACAACGACGAGACGGCCGACCTACAGGAGACTAAAAACCTGGAGAGATGGTGCCAGGAGAACAATCTTCTCACAATCTTCTCCTGAACGTCAAGTGGACTTCAGCACGAAGCAGGAGTGGTCATACCAACCACTAAACATCAACGGGACCCCAGTGGAGAGAGTGGACAGTTTCCGCTACCTAGGTGTTCACATCTCCCAGGACCTGTCTCGGTCCTGTCACATCAACACCCTGGTGAAGAAGGCCCGGCAGTGTCTGTACCATCTGAGACGCTTAAGGGACTTCACACTACCCTCTCAGGTGCTAAAGACTTTCTACACCTGCACCATTGAGAGTGTCCTGATGGGTAGCATCACTTTCTGGTTCGAGAACAGCACCATGCAGGACAGGCGAGCCCTCCAGAGGGTAGTGCGTACAGCTGAACATACCATCTACACCGAGGTCCCTGACCTGCAGGACATCTACAGCACACGGTGCCGGACCAGAGCCAGGAAGATTTTAAAAGATCTCAGCTATTCCAACAATGGACTCTTTTGGGAAACGCTTCCGCTCCTTGAACGCAAACACAGAGAGAATGAGTAGAAGCTTCTTCCCTCAGGCCATTCGGAGTCTAAATCAAGAAACATCCAGGATCTACTGTAGTACTAGACCTCTCTCTCCATCTACACTGTTTTTATGCACACCTTTCTTTGCACTGAACACTTTAACTCTGGACTGTCACAGCACAGTGCCACTTTATACACTATATACACTATTTACACACCGTACTACACCTGGAAACTTTAAGGGCAATCATTAAAATCATATTTTCATATTTTATATTGTTTTTTTTAAAATATAATTTATACTTTTTTATTTATCTATGTACTTTTGGTTTTGGATTATTTTTTATCCTAAATTGCATTCCTTTTTTTATGCTTATATTCCGGACAGATGCAAATAGCATTTCACTGCATGTCGTACCCTGTGTGTACGTGTATGTGACAAGTAACATTTGATTTAGATTTGATTTGAAATCCACAGAGGAAAAAAGGGCTAATTAGAAAAGAGTGATGTTAATTACCATGACAACAAGGAAACAAAAACAGGAAACACAGACCACGATAAGAGAGTGAATGGGAAGAAAACAGTGCACAGATTGAGATAAATGAAGATGTAAAATATGGCGGATGTGACATACAGAACACTTTAATATTAGCTACAGACCGAGTCACATGACTGTAAGGTTGCTGTTCTAATGATTTTAAGCTATTAAGTTGCTCACTGGTGAAAAAGTAATAGTTATAATAATCAAGCGAATAGGATTGTCATGTCTCACAAGACATGTACGTGAGAGAGAGAGAGAGAGAGAGAGAGAGAGAGAGAGAGAGAGAAAGAGAGAAATGCTTTGCAGTCGTTATATACAGCACCATCGCAGTCAAAGGGAAGCTCACGTCTACAAAGCTGTTCTGTGTCAACTGTCATGTTGCTTGTTTCTAATCATCCTGCACTATAAAGAGCTCTAAAATCACTTCCTGCAACTCGGTGCATTCTGTAGACTGAAACCAGTTTGTTGAAGCAAGCATGGCAGTGCAGCCTACACCCTCGGAGTATATGAGTATATATCAGATATATATCAAGCCACACATCACAGTTTGCTTTTAAACATAACGTTGCTATTAACAGAAAGGAAAAAAAAAACGTAAGGGAAACGGATTGTATTTTTTTTTTTTAAATCAGCTTTATTTTATTAAATCAGGCTGAGACGTGTACTGTATATTCTTACAAAAAAGCCTCGGTTTAATGGAGTTTTATCCTTTTTCGTCCATCTGTAGGGTTATAATACGCTTTTAGTGACGTACGCTTAGTCTGTAGATTAGAAACCACGACAATACTTGACAGCCACAATGTTTGTGCACCACTGAACATCTCAGTCTGGATTTGAGCTGCCAGCCTTTGTGACAAGATGAAGACAAACATCAGAAGTTATCATGTGATCAGAATCAGTGGATTTGTTTCTGAGAAAACATCAGCACTGATTCCCTTTCTGTAATGTCTAAATAATTATAGTTAGAGAGTTTGGTCCACTCCTTCATACATAAGATTTTAATATCCTTTATTTTATATATTTTTAGTTTTGTGCATGTAAACTTTCTTTGCATTCAGACCAACAGGTTAAGATAGAAAATGCACTGCAAATTATTTTGCTGGTTTGATTCTTTACCCAAACGTATTATCGTCTTATTAAAAGCCAAGGCGAAGTCTTAACTTCCTGACAGAGGCAAGGAGGCTTTGGGCTAAAATATCCTGGGACGTAGGGGAACTCATGATGACATAAATCACAAAGCTAACAGCTCTAAAGCGTCTCAGATCCACCTCCAAACTATTCAGTGGGCTTGCAGTTTGTTTGCAGATCTCTTTTCGCATGATGATGATGTACAGGAACAAAAAAAAAATCTCGATTTTGGTTTCATCAGCCCACAAAGCACGATGCCATTTATAGTTTTAATGACACAGTTCACGTTGCATTGTGTGAAGTGCTCAGGAAGGGTGTATTGCTTTCTGCACAACCAACTCGTTCTTATGAAAGTGACATTTACAAGATTATTTCTTTGTACTTCTTCCCTGTGTGGGGAAAAAACATGCACACACAAGTCAAACGGCTAGCAAGTGTTTTTATAATTGTTTATATTCTAAATGTATTCATACATTCTGCATAAGTGTCGTGTACTTTCTTCCCCACTGTTCAGATTAATCTGATGGTTATGACAAAGATAATGTGATATATTATCTAGTAGATACGGAAGGAGACTCCAGTGTCAGGGTTTTGTAATCTATCCCAAGAGAAAAGCTCGAAAGTTAGCTTTAAAACTTCAAGATAGAGACAGGAAGAGGGCGGTATGAAATGATTATATAGCTGATATACAGGCTAACAGGAAGTAACTGGTTGCACTATTATAGTAAACATACAAAATATGCACTCTGTTGTTCATTAATAATAAAAAAATGTTATCTATTGGTTCAGGACATGCAGTTATCGGGAAATAATCAATGTTGGCCACATCATGGTTATTTTCCTGTAATAATGCGACCTGCTGTGTTTTATTCTCACAAAGTTCCTTCTTCTGCAGGAAGTCCAATCACGCTATTTTTAGCTCATATTTCTAACAGCAAATTTTATTAAAAAAAAAAAAAAAAGTCACACAAGTTCATATTAATCTCAGCATATGTTCTTCACTGTTATATCTTGTGTGAGAGATTATGGGTAATAAAAGAACAGGAAATGTTTCACAACTTGGAGCCTGTTTAAAACCATGAGCTCATATGTCACCTTGTTCGGCACATCACAACTGCTAAATCGGAGACATCTGTAACTTGTTAAAAAACTAAACTAAACCCTAATAATCGGTGTAGTTTATGGAAGTGTAAGAGACGGACATTCTAAAGTTGCATCTCGAAGCTAAGATGGTGTAGTAGTGAGTTCTCGTATGAATCTGCTTTGTTTTGTGACTTCCTCAAACAAGGCGGGAAACCAGAAAGAGAGGAGAAAAAAAAAAAAAAAAAAAACAGTGAGGAAGTGGTAGCTTGCAGCAAACTCTACAAAGGACAAGATAATGAGTTGTGTTCATGAAACCAGGACCGAAATCCTGCTGCAGTGATACCAGACAAGTGACTGAGATGTTTGGTTCACTGAGAAAAACATGAATAATCTGAATTGTACAGAGTGTAGTACAGAGAGAGTGGGAGAGAGAGAGAGAGAGAGAGAGAGAGAGAGAGAGAGAGAGAGAGAGAGAGAGAGAGAGTTAAGTGATTGAAATAGATGACTGAACTAAACAGAATTTAAGGAAATAACATTATTAGAAATGATTTAAACCTCACGTGCATCAGCACTGAATAATCTACAGGGTTAGAGGTCACCAAACTGGAGTCATCTCACATTTTTCTGCATGAAACCCAAATCAATCCTCCATTATTATGTTTGTTCATTATGACCTGATCACTCGTTGTTTTTTTTTTTGTTTTTTTTTTAATCGCTTATATCTAGGCTGTTCCTCTCAATAGCAGGTCATTTAAATAAAATCACTGTAATAAATTTGCATATTTCACTATAAACACTCTGCACAGTTCCCGTGTTAAGTGATCAGAGCTAATCCAGGTATTTTAAAACCAAAAACATTTGAATTTACAATAATAAAGTTATAATAAGTTATAAACGCATTACACTAAAGCAGGTCCTGTTGATGTTTATATACTGTATATACTGTATTATATAATTAGTAAATAAATAAAAACCTTGTTTCTCTGAAGGTCCTGATGAGGATCGTCTACAGTTCATCTGATGATGACAAATCCCCACAGTGTTAGTATGCCAAGTTTGGTGGATGTCGTTCCTTCATAACTCTATTCACACACAGTCCTCACAAGTAGCCTCTAATGTCCTGACTCAAGGAACTATTTGAAAGTTAGCATCATGTTTGTCTTTTATATAAATCTTCTTGTATGAAATACTGGGTGTTTGTTTAGCATGCTTGTGTTTTCTTTCCGTTAGTCTGACCGCTAAAAGTAACTAGCCTTACCTCAGTAATTAGCAAGCTACTGCTATATTTTGTGGTGCTGGGCATGCTTATTTGTATGCTAGTTAACATTACACAGCTAAAAAAAGGTGTTAATAGAAGGGTTTCTGAATCTCAAAGTTGCCAGTTTGAATTAAATAACAGTGTTTGCGATTGTTTACAGTGTAGGCTTCTTGTTAGTGCTAATTGTTAGCTAGTAAAGATAGAATGTATATCAATATGACTAGTTCAGCAGCTAAGGTGAGTAATAAGTGATATCGCTAGCTCTCTATGCTAGTATAAGCAGACAGAGAACAAGTAAACTGACTAACTAACCAGTTTATTCGAAAATAGAATAACTTTAGCTAGCTGATGGTGTTAGCTAAACTTAGCCATTCGGTCTCTCAGCAGCTTGTGCTGTATTCAAATTCCTAGCTGTCATCATATTCAAAGCATGAGCAGCTCATGTAATTCATCACACACCCCAAATGCTTTAATAATCATATAAATTGTCATTTTTTCCCCCCGACTTTAACGGTAAAACTGCGCCACTGACCCCTGAATACAAAGTTCTCATCATTCTCATTATATTCAAAATTTTGATGATAGTTTACAGAATTTCTGTAGGATAATACAAGGCAGTTCGTTGTGGATAAATGACATGAAGATGTATAGAGTAGAAACATGATGTTCTTACAGCTTTGTTACTTAGCCTTTGACAAATGAGGGCAAAGTGAGAGAGATTGTGGCGTAGCTGAAAATGCAACTTCCTGTTAAGACGCCTTTAGTGCATAGCTGAAGGTGAGATTGTTCCTGACATCGCTCTGTCTGTCAAGCCAAGCGCAAGCTTGAGGACGCCAGGGCAGAAAACACACAGGAAACTGTGACGACTGATTAGATAAAACAAAAGAAAGAGTAAGTACAAGAATAATCATTAAAACAGAATTTAAAAAAAAATAATTTTTAGAACAAAAATATCCACATTTTTAAACTCAGATCAGTTATCGGCTGTTTTAACTAAATGTTTGTTTCCAACAGGACTTATGGTGTCTTAGAAGAGGCCCTTTACACTCCATTATGGCAAAAGTCCCTGGACTAATGTTCGTACTGCTGGTCCTGGCAGGATTAGTGATATGTGAGTAGAAAAGTTTTCTATAGTAGCATGTTTTTATTCAGGAAGTTATTTTCAAGCTAGATTATGACACGGTGATCTTTTACTACATAAATGTCACTTTATATTATGTACCTAAGTATATTAGGTTTTGTTGAAGGTTGGTCATGACGGTATGACTTCAAAATAATGAATGGTTTCATCATCTTCTTCTTCTTCTTCTTGCGATCTGTCGGTCTGTAAAATGGATGGAAATGATTTCTTGAGAGTGAAAGTGTAATCGAATGAGGCCTTTATTTTTCAAATACTTGACACTCTTTGGACCGGATTGATGCCTAGATAAATCTGTGTAATTATAGTAAGAAATAATGAGCGGTGTAAATATGAAATTATATAGTATGGTGATAAATATGGGGATGACGGACGGTGTTGGACTGAAACGCTCTTCCTTGATGTCTCGCTTCGTGTTATATTGTTAGATCATAAAACATTTTATAGTAATTGTGTCCTGATGAAGATTTGCCTTTGATGAACAAGTGTGTGTGTGATTGTGTGTGAGTGTGTATGAGAGATCTGTGTATGTTACTGAGAACTGATGTGTGAATTTTTTGGGTGTGTCCACCGAGGCTCTGGTTGAAACAATGTGATTGATGCTTAATGGCTTCTTGATCGGTGTGTACAGTAAGTGTGTGTGGATTCAGCGTCTCGGCCTGATCTTACATGCTCCCTCTGAATAACAGCCTTTTCTGATTTAAAGCTCCTTTGAGTAGCGATATGTTTTTGGTCTTGAACATATAGGCTTGAGCACAGCTATGCTTCCTTTTTGGTGTATTTTTCACGATACGGTCTGCTTCTGTAATGTGGCGTCTCCTTGCAGGCCCGAGGCCACTTCCTCATTCTCACTCGGTGTCTCGTCTTATGAATCGCAAGCTCAGTAGTTTAAATAAAAAAATTCAGTGAAATAAAAAAAGCAATTTGTAACCCTTTAAACCATTTGCCTGTAAGTTGTGGAGCGAATATATGAAGCAGTGAACCTGTTGTCTGTGATGGATGTGTAGTGTTTAGGAAATGGAGACTTAAAGCCACATGCCGGAATGATCATTAGAGCTGAACAGTGCATCATGTGTACAAACCTGATAAGACTTATACAACTAGAGCACATTTCACACACACACGAAATGTCTCTACTACTAATATGCTTTATTATAGGATTCTATCAGCTTAATAATATGTAGTGCATGATGAATTAGAACCTCTGTTATTATTATTATTATTATTATTATTATTATTATTATTATTATTAATAATAATAATAATAATAATAATAATAATAATAATAATAATAATAATAAGAAATGAGTCTTTTTGTATTTTTTATAAATGAGACACAAGAATTTATCAGATTTATTTTTCGGATATTAAATGTTAAATGCAGAACATCGTGCCCAGTATTAGACGCCAGTAATTGTGTTTCTAAACAGCTCTCCTACTGACCACAAGTGTGTGTTAAAATAACGGACGGATGTAATGATAGTAATAATGGACAAATCATTTATATTACACTTTCATGTGTGGGAGTGTAGGAATGAGGAAGAGGATGGAGTCATGCACATCATCCGTCCGGTTATGGAAGTGTTATGTTAAATATCAGATATTGCTCTTTGTACAGAAAGATAAAAATAGACAATGTACACTATAACCACAGTGATTTCAACATATAATAATAATAATAATAATAATAATAATAATAATAATAATAATAATAATAATAATAATATGCTACTACTACTACTACTACTACTACTAATAATAATAATAATAATAATAATAATAATAAAGCTGAAAATATTATTGATTTATTTATTCATTTATTTATTTTTTTATTTATTGTAATTTTATTTACTGTATTTACTGCAGCCAGTAAAAGTCCTTAATAGCTCTAACGTGAACTGCAATGTTGTGGTGTAACACACATTTCTTTCTTTCTTTCTTTCTTTCTTTCTTTCTTTCTTTCTTTCTTTCTTTCTTTCTTTGAATAATACAATCATCAGCTGATCAGTTAAACCAGTTTTACAATAATAAACCCCAATCGTGTCACTGAGCCCTACTGTATGTGGACACACTGAATAATGTTTGTGCAGACTTTAATTTCAGAATATTCTGAGCCTTAGTCTAATATGATAGTATTTTAAGAATTTAACCCTTTACCGCTTACAGAACGCATGCAGTATGTTATTTATTATTTCTATTTATTTGACTAGTGACATTAAAGCAGATTTTTGTTTAATCATAGTGCCTATCATGTTTCCTATCTAACACATCAATAAGCTCTGTTCATGGGATTTTTCTCTGTATAATTATGAAATGATTTATTTATGCAGTTCATAAAGTTCAGTAAATTAATCTGTAAGCCACAGGCTCGCGAGTGACCTTTTTCAACATGGCTGAACTTTTTTAAAATGGCTGAAACCCCTTCCTTAAGCAAATCTTTGATTTAAACAACATTACTATCAGATTTAAAAAAAACCCAAAACATTGTTGTTATTATTATATTATTATCATATTGTTATGAGGATTCTGACATTATTGTGGATGTCACTTATACTGCAGACTCGTAAATCATTTGTTTCTGTGCTTGACAAAGGACTAATTTTATAATATATGTCATCATTTATTTACTTATTTATGATCCTAAAGCAGGATGAAGTGTGTGAGAACATAGTAAGAAGTAAGAACATAATAATGTTCCATTAAGTGGGTGGAACATCAGAAAAATGTGTTGGCAGTGTGTGTGCAGTTTAAGCTGTGAAGTGAGTTGAGTAAAGCCACATCCGGAAAAGAGAAAGACTGTCAAAAGGCGTTCTGCAAATCTTAGTTCTGCTTTATTATTTCTGTGCACTATACTACTCTATACTCTGTACTCTACACTCTATACTCTATACTCTATACTCTATACTCTATACTCTATACTCTATACTCTATACTCTATACTCTACACTCTACACTCTATACTCTATACTCTACACTCTATACTCTATACTCTATACTCTATACTCTACACTCTATACTCTATACTCTACACTCTACACTCTATACTCTATACTCTACACTCTATACTCTATACTCTATACTCTATACTCTACACTCTATACTCTACACTCTATACTCTGTACTCTGTACTCTATACTCTGTACTCTATACTCTGTACTCTATACTCTATACTCTATACTCTACACTCTATACTCTGTACTCTACACTCTATACTCTATACTCTGTACTCTGTACTCTACACTCTGTACTCTATACTCTACACTCTGTACTCTATACTCTGTACTCTACACTCTGTACTCTATACTCTACACTCTGTACTCTATACTCTGTACTCTATACTCTGTACTCTATACTCTGTACTCTGTACTCTATACTCTGTACTCTATACTCTGTACTCTATACTCTGTACTCTATACTCTATACTCTACACTCTATACTCTACACTCTATACTCTATACTCTGTACTCTATAATCTATACCAGGGGTCAGCAACCCGTGGCTCCGGAGCCACAAGTGGCTCTTTCATCCCTCCCTGTATATTTGGAAAATAAATATTTAATTTAAATTTATTTTATTTTCTTTAGTTAGATTTAAAAAAAAATGTAATTCTAAATCCTAAGATTATGATGATTATGTAAAATTAAAATAAAGCGTGTTTAATTTTTTTGTCGCTCAAAATATGAGTCGTAACTGCCAACTTGCGAAATCCGACACACAGAAGCAGACGCATTTTTGGTTTGCTGCAGCTGGCAAGTTAAAATTTTGATGTCATGCAGGGCTGTCAAGTGTCACACATTGAGAGTGACAGTCACGCATTTGGGACTTTTGTCACGCTCTCCCGCCACACATTGTATATCTCACGCAGAAAAACTTTTTATCATATATTTAATAAGCCGCAGCGCCCAAAATGTATCAGTCCGCACCGCTGTCTCTATGGAACCGCGCAGGACTCAAGTGCGTCTCTGCTGGAGTTCTTAGTCGAGCCTGACACTTATCAGCCAATCAAAAAACGAGGCTACACAATAGCCAATCAGAAAATAGCACTATTGTATATGGGTAAGATTTAATGCAACAACCAATGAAAAAAATTTGGGTTGCGGGGGGGTTGGAGATGTCACGCTTGGCTGTCTTCAAAACTTGAGAGCCCTGGTCACGAATACGAAGAGGACGCAATTAGATATTGTACATTTTATTTGAAATTAACCTTCAACCTTAGCATCTTTTTTGTTAAGGTTAGTTCAAACTGTTCAAAATATTTTTGTTTGCCTGCAGAAATATTATAAAAATTTTGTTTACTCAGTAGAAGTTCATTCATTTCATAAATGCAACACATTTATATTTACATTCAACACAGTTTTTATATACTTTCCATAAAGGTAAAAAACGATATATTCAGTTTTATTTTCATTTTAGATGTCAAAAGGGTTTTGTGGCTCCCTGTGTTCTTTTTTTCTGTGGGAAATGGGTCCAAATGGCTCTTTGAGTGTTTAAGGTTGCCGACCCCTGCTCTATACTCTGTACTCTATACTCTGTACTCTATACTCTGTAATATGTACTCTATACTCTGTAATCTGTACTCTGTACTCTATACTCTGTACTCTATACTCTGTAATCTGTACTCTATACTCTGTACTCTATACTCTGTACTCTGTACTCTATACTCTGTAATATGTACTTTATACTCTGTAATCTGTACTCTATACTCTGTACTCTATACTCTGTACTCTATACTCTATACTCTACACTCTGTACTCTATACTCTGTAATCTGTACTCTATACTCTGTACTCTATACTCTGTACTCTACACTCTATACTCTACACTCTGTACTCTATACTCTACACTCTGTACTCTATACTCTGTACTCTATACTCTGTAATCTGTACTCTATACTCTACACTCTGTACTCTATACTCTGTACTCTACACTCTATACTCTGTACTCTATACTCTGTACTCTACACTCTGTACTCTACACTCTGTACTCTACACTCTGTACTCTATACTCTACACTCTATACTCTGTATTCTATACTCTGTACTCTACACTCTGTACTCTACACTCTGTACTCTACACTCTGTACTCTATACTCTGTACTCTATACTCTATACTCTGTATTCTATACTCTGTACTCTATACTCTACACTCTATACTATGTACTCTATACACTCTGTACTCTATACTCTGTACTCTTTACTCTACACTCTATAATCTATACTATGTACTCTATACTCTACACTCTGTACTCTATACTCTACACTCTATAATCTATACTATGTACTCTATACTCTAAACTCTGTACTCTATACTCTGCACTCTATACTTTATACTTTGTACTCTATACTCCACCAGTTATGTTATAAACACATAGTGGATTTGATCTGTGACAGTGACAATAGATTTTGTATATCCAGAACACAACATTTGTGTTTTTCCTGAGTATTACTGGAACCATTAAAACTATTATTAATAAAGATACTAATTCCTGAAAACACATTATACACATTCTAAACTTTATGAAGCAGACGAAGCAGAAGAAAATAGAAGAAAGCAAAATGTTCTCATCTGGGGAAAGAGGGGTAAGGTTTTAGAGCTCACAGGAAACTGTGGTTAAAAAACTGAAATAGCTTTTGTTCACTCTGCGTTGCTATAGCAACCTGGCCGTGCTATTCATAAGCTACTGTCAATGATGAGCCTCCATTTGATAACTTTTGATAAAGAACTGGACAGGAATATTCTTAGAAGATGTATACATCAAATATAACACACACACTTACGCATACTGTACATACATACACCTTTACACATACATGCACATACATATGTGCATACAGAGGCACACAGACACCTTTAGGCTAATACACACTTGTGCAAACACACACACACACACACACACACACACACACACACACACACACACACACACACACACACACACACGCACACATAAACACATACAAACACACCCGCACTCACACACACACACACACACACACACACACACACACACACACACACACACACACACACACACACACACACACACACACAGGCACAGGCTCAAGCACACACACACACACGTGCACACACAGGCACAGACTCATACACACACACACACGAGCACACACAGGCACAGACTCAAGCACACACACACACACACACACACACACACACACACACACACACACACACACACACACACACACACACTATTACTTTTTTCCCTGACATCGTTTTTCTTCTATATTACATCCTATGACTGAAAATGTCAAAACCTTGAATAAAAAATGCTGTGATATATAATTGTGTGAAATAGATTTTTTAAATAGTGCTGAAATGTTTCTGCGATGTGAACTTGTCCCTTTTAGAATTGCTTTGTGTTGTAACTGTAAAGAGAAACACAATTCTCCTACTTATGTGGGTAATAAAATGATTTGGTCATACAGGCCAGACCCCTGTCATCGCTCAACCTTCAGACACAACTCAGGAAACTAAAACAAGTCAGACTCCAGGTAACAAAGGGTCATCATCATCATCATCACACACATTCTGATCAGTCCTGCACTCAACAAAAACTTTCACCAACTCTCACTTTCAGCCAATATCCCACCTGCACCTTTAATCTAAATGACCCACACTTTGGATTCCAGCTTATGATGAACATAGTCAGCGGCAGCAGATACCATAATGAATCCTGAAGCATGACGCAGAATAGAAACGATACATTGCTTATTCCTTATGTGTGGATTTCAGCTATTCATTAAACCACTTCTCTCTTATTATAGCTACAAATCTGTCTGGATATGAATTTGGATTTTGATTAAATATCAAATGGAATGTAAAATAAAATAAATTGTTCAAAATATGCAATATTCAGGTTTAAATTATGTAACGAAGGTTTGTTTTTTAAATGATTATTATTCTTTTTTTTAAAGAAAATACTTACTTCATTAAAAAAAAAATCACAGTTATATTTGTAACTAATATATTTTCATTAAAAAACAGTTATGCTTGAAAAGGTAATGTTGTTTTTTTAATGATGTTTATTAAATAATTAAAATTAGTTTGAGTTTCTGCCTTAACATCTCATGTCAGAATCTTCTGCACCTCCACATGACCAGCTGATCTCACTTGATTCAGATCCACAGGCATATTATAGGGCTTAGAGTAAATCTCCAGGAACAGAACTAACACCCTGATGTATTCACATTGTTATTGCACTGTTCACATTCCAAACGATCTATAAAACTTGTACAATGTGCCAAGACTCATAGCTTTAATGTATCTTATATCTTATATCTCCAATGTTTTTCTAGATATCCAAGGAGCTGGCAGTCCAGACCAAGATAAAGGTAACACCTCTCTCTCTCTCTCTCTCTCTCTCTCTCTCTCTCTCTCTCTCTCTCTCTCTCTCTCTCTCTCTAACAATTTGAGAGATTATGACTCATTGCATTGCTTCACATGCACATTAACTATTAAAAATGTGAAATATGCACATTTTTTGAAAATGTTCTCAGTTCTCATGTTTCGTTGCTCTGAAACCCAGTTAATTGGGATTAAAATGGACCAAATGTAACAGAACATAATAATATACAACATGCTAGTTAGCTATTGAAATGTATTAATATGGACTAAAGGACATGAACAAATTCATGAATATTGTCATCCTCGGTTTTAGAATTATAATGTAGCACATCACGCTAGTGCCAAAAAATTATTATGACAAGTTAACTGATTGGTCATTAGATGTGGAATTCTGTCCTCACATCATACATCAGATATATTACTCACGTCCGTCTAGAGTCTTTATTATTTCCATTATGTTTAAAACCACCAGCTAAATGCATGTTGTGCTGAATTTGTCCAGTTTCATTAATGTTTCTTTTAATGTGACCATAATTCAACCCGTGGTGAAGCATGCTGGTGGCAGCATCATGCTTCACTTCTGTTTTGCTTCAGCTCAGACTAAGACTAAGCTCAATGTGAAGGGAATCATAAATCCCAGTCTAAATAGCAGTTGATTTTGGCACAAACCAATAAGAAGCAGGCATTTGCTAGTATGCTGAAGATGAATAGAAATTTCACGTATAAAATAAACAAAGAAAAAGCTTCACCAAAACTAGATCAATCTAAATCCAATTGAAAAATGTGGATGTGATCTGAAGGGGGCTGTGCAGAAACATACTGGGGAGTCAGGATGTGCAATATAAAACCAAAAGATGCTTCAACAAGGTTTTAGTTTAGGGTTTCTAAAATGAAGAGCTTGTGACATCAGACTGAAGACATGACATGATTTATTTTGGCTTCATTTTGTTTTACATCACACAAATCTGCCATTTTACCAGCGGTGTGTCGACGTTTTAAATCCATTGTACATGTTGATATACTCATGTATTTTGCTTCTCACAGTGTCAGGCTCACCCGCAAACACCAGCTCAACTAAACCAGAAACAAACCAAAACACGGAGACAAAAGGTAATATCTTCCTATTACAGGGAAGAATAGGAATGAAGTGATGCATGTTAATGGTGTGATTATAGATATATACAAATATACAGTATGTGCTGTATTACATCCATGTAAATATATACTCAAGTGTTCTACTTATTCTAGTTACAGTCCCAATCACAGTGTCAGGCTCACCCGCACTCACCTCCTCAACTCAACACCAAACAAACCCAACCACACAGACAGGAGGTAATATCTTCCTATTACAGGGAAGAATAAGAATGAAGTGATGAGTGTTAATGTTGTGATTATAGATATATACAAATATACCGTATGTGCTGTAATACATCCATGTAAATATATACTCAAGTGTCCTGCTAATTCTAGGTGCAGTAAACACCAGTGTGTCAGGCTTACCCACACTCACCCCCTCAACTCAACACCAAACAAACGTAACTATCAGTGACACAGATGAGGGTGCTGGGAAGGAGAACCCAAACGCAGGTCAGGGTCCAAAAAAAGAAAATTTATTAACATAAAGGATAGTAATAAATGTCTATATATGAAAACATAAATGCACAGAATGTAACCAGGCAATGTCTTGGAGGGAAAAAATAATCCAATCAGAAAACGGGCAGTAATCCACACAGGAAAAAGGGTAATCCGAAATGTCAATAACCGGAGCGCAAAAAACGGAACCAAAACAACCGGCAGCAGAGAAAAACTCACGTAAGGAATGACAGGGAAAAAAGGTAATCCGAGACGGGAAAATCCACACGGAAATAGAAAACGCGAGGCACAGATAACACCCGGACCGGAGGCTGGCAGGAGTGACTCAAGAAAGCGACGTAGTGACGAGAGATCATCTGGCGAGATTCCAGCATAAACGGCGTGCTTAAATAGCAGTGCCGAGTATAAAAGTCATGCGACAGGGAATGACGTCACCAGAGTGCGCCGCGAAGGTGAGCTTCGGATGAGTGCGCTGACAGTACCCCCCCCTCCACGGGGCGTCTCACGACGTCCCACCAGGCTGGTCGGGGTGGTCACGATGGAACTGGGAGAGGAGGTCTGGGTCCAAGATGTGGCGTGCCGGAACCCAGGAGCGTTCCTCAGGGCCGTACCCCTCCCAGTCCACCAGGTACTGTAGACCCCTCCCACGGCGTCTGGAGCGCAGGAGCCGACGGACAGTAAACGCAGGGCCGCCATCAATGACCCGGGCGGGAGGAGGGGGTCTGGTGGAGGGAACCAGTGCACAGGCCTGGACAGGTTTCAGCCTGGAAACGTGAAAGGTGGGGTGGATGCGAAACACTCTGGGCAGCTTGAGCCGGACCGCAGCTGGATTGATAACCTTAGATATAGGGAACGGTCCAATGAAACGGGGAGCCAGCTTCCTGCATGCAATCTTCAACGGGAGGTCTTTGGTGGAAAGCCACACCCGTTGCCCGACACAGTAAGGAGGAGCGGGGCGGCGTCTGCGGTTGGCCCAGCGAGCATAACTCCGGGAAGATCTCAGCAAGGCGAGGCGGGCTCTTCTCCAGACTCGACGACAGCGCCTCACAAGGGCCAAGGCTGAGGGAACTGAGGCTTCTAGCTCCTGTGTGGAGAATAATGGGGGCTGATAGCCATAGGCAGCCTGAAAAGGGGAAAGACCCGTGGCAGCAGTAGGCAGAGAGTTATGGGCATACTCGACCCAAACAAGGTTGGAGGCCCAAGACGAATGATCCTCGGCACAGAGGAGACGGAGCCCCGTCTCCAGCTCCTGGTTGAGCCGTTCCGTCTGCCCATTGGACTGGGGGTGAAACCCAGAGGAGAGGCTAATGGAGACGCCTAAGAGCTGGCAGAATTCCTTCCAAAAATTGGAGGTGAACTGGGGTCCCCTGTCCGAGACTATATTCCGAGGAATGCCATGGAGCCGGAAAACGTGTTGGAGGAGGAGCAACGCCGTTTCCTTGGCTGAAGGGAGTTTGGTCAGGGGGACAAAATGGACGAGCTTGGAAAAGCGATCGACCACCGAGAGGATAGCGGAGTAGCCATCAGAAAGAGGGAGGCCGGTGACGAAATCAAGTGAGATGTGGGACCAAGGTCTGCAAGGGATCGGCAGGGGCCGCAGGAGGCCAGCAGGGTGAGATCGAGAGCTCTTGTGTTGCGCACATACTGGGCAGGCAGTGACAAATTCCCGTGCGTCATGTCTGAGCGAAGGCCACCAGAAACGACGCTGGAGAACCGATAGGGTCCGAGGGAAACCGGGATGACAGAAAAGCCGAGAGTTGTGGCACCACTGAAGAACTTGGGAACGGAGCTGGTCAGGAACATAAAGTTTGCCTTCAGGACAGTCAGTAGGGACCGGCAGGTTAGACACGGCTTGCTGAACCCTTCTCTCTATCCCGAGTCGAAGCGCCCGAACAGTGACAGAGGGGGGAAGAATGTGTTCAGCAACGGCCTCGACGGGATCGGGGGAGAACTGACGAGAGAGAGCATCTGGCTTCCCATTCTTCGTTCCCGGCCGATAAGACAGCACAAAGTTAAACCTGCCGAAAAAGAGTGCCCAACGAGCCTGTCGGGGTTTCAGTCTCTTGGCAGTCCGGAGATATTCGAGATTCTTATGGTCAGTCCAGACCAGAAATGGTAGTTCCGCACCCTCCAGCCAGTGCCGCCATTCCTCCAGGGCGAGTTTGACTGCCAGTAGCTCACGTTCGCCGATAGTGTAGTTACGTTCAGGCGAGGAGAGACGGTGTGAAAAGAAAGCACACGGGTGAAGTTTATTGTCCTTGACGTCCCTTTGAGACAAAACGGCCCCAACTCCGGTATCGGATGCATCAACCTCAACCACAAATTGTCGCGTGGAATCCGGCAAGGAGAGGATGGGGGCAGAGGTAAAAAGCTGCTTCAGCTTCTTGAAGGCTTGCTCGGCTTGAGGCCCCCAAGAATAAGGTAGAAGAGGAGAAGTGAGCTGGTGCAAGGGTGCAGCAACCGAGCTGTAACCCCGGATGAATCGCCGATAGAAATTAGCGAATCCCAAGAACTGCTGGAGCTGCTTACGTGTTCCAGGGCAGGGCCAGTCCCGAACAGCCTTGATTCTGTCAGGATCCATCCGAACACTCCCTGCTGCCAGAATGAAACCCAGGAAGGTGGTTTTCGTGACATGGAAATCACATTTCTCAGCCTTGACATATAACTGGTTCTGCAAAAGCCTCTGGAGCACTGCACGGACGTGACGGATGTGTTCCTCAGGTGTGCGGGAAAAAATGAGGATGTCGTCCAAGTAAACAAACACAAATATGTTTAACATGTCCCGTAAAACGTCGTTGACCAGTGCTTGGAATACTGCTGGGGCATTGGTGAGGCCAAACGGCATCACCCGGTACTCGTAATGGCCAGTGGGAGTGTTGAATGCGGTCTTCCATTCGTCGCCCTCACGGATGCGGACTAGGTGATAGGCGTTCCGAAGGTCCAGCTTGGAGAAAATGGTGGCCCCCTGAAGGAGCTCAAAAGCGGAGGCCATGAGAGGCAACGGGTAGCGATTTTTAATGGTGATGGCGTTCAGACCCCGATAGTCAATACAGGGTCGTAGAGTCCCATCCTTCTTCTCCACAAAGAAAAACCCTGCACCGGCTGGGGATGAAGACGGGCGGATAATGCCTGACTCCAAGGACTCCTGTATATATTGGGTCATGGCTTCCCTTTCAGGCTTGGATAGGTGGAACAGGCGCCCCCGGGGGGGGGGCAGTGCCTGGCAGGAGGTCGATAGCACAGTCATAAGGTCTGTGTGGTGGTAGGGAAGTGGCACAGGCTTTACTGAACACTTGTCCCAGATCACGGTATTCAGCAGGCACCAGAGAGAGATCGGGGGGCAGGTCCTCCTTGACTGATAACAAGCGGGGTGCCAAGGTGGTCAGGCAATGAGCCTGGCAGTAGATCCCCCAACCAAGGACCCGGCCGCTGGACCAATCCAGGTGAGGGTTATGTTTCTGCAGCCAAGGTAATCCAAACATGACTGGTGCATGGGGCGAAGGGATAACGAGGAAGGAGATCCACTCCATGTGTTCCTTGGTGACGGACACCAGCAGGGGCTTGGTGCGGTAGCGAGCTCGGTGAAGGATATGGCCATCCAGGGCCCGTACCTGGAGACTGGCGGGTAGAAGTTCAGTCTCGATCTCCAGCTGACGCACTAACTCCTCATCAAGGAACTCCGCGTCAGCTCCAGAGTCAACGAAGACCGCTAGATCATGTTCCTGGCTCTTGATCTGGAAACGGGCTCGGAGAAGTGGCTTGGGGGAGGCTAAACACCAGAGGCTCGCCGCGGGCTCCTCCGTCAACGGCGAGCCCTGTCTTTTGCTGGGCATGCGAAGGCAAAGTGTCCTGCCTTGCCACAGTAGAGACAGAGGTCGTGGGCCCGGCGCCGCTCCTTCTCTGCTGCGGACAGGAGACGCCGTCCTATCTCAATGGGCTGTGGAGGTGGAGGAGAGTGTGATCTGTAAGACTCCGAGCGGGTCTTGACATATGGGTTTCTGGGAGGCCCATATGACCTGTCTGGTTCGACAGGGGGCTTGGCATTCGGGGTTCTGGGAGGCCAGGAACGAGTTGGGCGACCCTCCTCTCTTCGTTCCTGGATACGGCGATCGATCCTGGTTGCCAGACAAACCAGGTCGTCAAGCTCTTGAGGGAGTTCTCGGGCCGCGAGTTCATCCTTCACCTGGGGGGACAAGCCGCGGTAGAATGCGTCGTAGAGCGCCGTGGGGTTCCAGCCACTGTTCCCAGCTGCCATGCGGAAATCCACAGCATACTCAGCCACTGAGCGGGACCCCTGAGATGATTCGAACAAGGCTCGAGTGGCGTCCATCTTAGGCAGTGTGGAGTCGAAAACCTTGCGCAGCTCAGCCGAAAAGGCATCGAACGAGAAGCAGATGACTGACTGACGTTCCCACTCTGCTGTTGCCCAGATCTTGGCCTTCCCAGATAACAAAGAGATAACGTATGCTACCTTGGACCGATCCGAAGGGAAGGAGGAGGGTTGGAGCTCGAAGATCACTGAGCACTGCATCAAAAATGCACGGCAAAGTCCCGCCTCACCAGAAAAACGCTCGGGATGAGGCAGATGTGGCTCCCGAATGGGGTTTATGTTCTGCTCAACCACGGGTTGGGGGGGCTGGGCAGGTGGCCTCGTAAAGGGCGAGGAGGCCTGTGTCGTGGTGAGCATGCTCATGCGCCGAATGAGCTCATTGGTGGATGCGGCTATCTCCTTGAGTTGGCGCTCATGCGCAGCGGAGGATTTGGACAAGGAGTCGAGCTGGGACTGCATCTCCAGAGATCCTGCTGGGTTCATTATTGGCCAGATGATACTATCAGTGACACAGATGAGGGTGCTGGGAAGGAGAACCCAAACGCAGGTCAGGGTCCAAAAAAAGAAAATTTATTAACATAAAGGATAGTAATAAATGTCTATATATGAAAACATAAATGCACAGAATGTAACCAGGCAATGTCTTGGAGGGAAAAAATAATCCAATCAGAAAACGGGCAGTAATCCACACAGGAAAAAGGGTAATCCGAAATGTCAATAACCGGAGCGCAAAAAACGGAACCAAAACAACCGGCAGCAGAGAAAAACTCACGTAAGGAATGACAGGGAAAAAAGGTAATCCGAGACGGGAAAATCCACACGGAAATAGAAAACGCGAGGCACAGATAACACCCGGACCGGAGGCTGGCAGGAGTGACTCAAGAAAGCGACGTAGTGACGAGAGATCATCTGGCGAGATTCCAGCATAAACGGCGTGCTTAAATAGCAGTGCCGAGTATAAAAGTCATGCGACAGGGAATGACGTCACCAGAGTGCGCCGCGAAGGTGAGCTTCGGATGAGTGCGCTGACAGTAACCACAAAGACAGGAGGTACAAACTTCCTATTGTAAGAAAGAATAGGAATGAAGTGATGAGTGTTAATGGTGTGATTATAGATATATACAAATGTACGGTATGTGCTGCATATTATATTAATAAAGACAGAATTAAGAAGACACAAAATATTTCAAAACATTTTCAACAATATAAAAATATTTAAAAAAAATAACACTTTAAAACAAAACTTTCAGTTAGTGACTCGTGTGAACTAAGTTTTTACGTTTCACTTTAAATCTTGAATATGAAGCTGTATGTTAAACTTTATGTTAATAGTTAAATCCAAGCTTAATATTTTATACTATTTGGAAGTCCTTCACCTCTAAGATGTGGTTTCAGTGCAAATAAGTGAAAAATAGACTGATTTGTATAAATCTGAAATCAGTTTTCATTGCTAATTCAAGCAAGTAGATAAAATAATGAATGATCTGACTTAATACATGACCTTAACGTCAGCTGCTAAGTCTAGCCATCGAGCCTAACATCAATGTGACTGGAATGAGTTTTCACACATTTCTAGCCTTGCATTAGCCTTTAATGCAGCTCAAACATACGGTTTCTATTTTATCTCTCTTTTGGTTTTGAGCTTAATAAAGTTCTGTTTGAGCAAAACTATACAGAGAAGCTATCATAGCAGACAGGGTGAAGCCTAACACATGCTTCCTCTGAGAAACTGCACCTTTCTGAACTGCTGCTCATGCTCTTCATTTGTAGTAAAGTGCTATCCTCCATCTTCCACATACATCAGCTCACAGACACACACGATTGGCCAGTGTCTCTGTGATTGACAGGACAATGATAAGCCATCGCTCCTTTCCTTACCAAGTGCATGGTCAGTTTTGGCTCTTGGCCGTGTTGCGTGTCTGAGGCAGGATTCCAGCTTATGATGATCATAGTTAGCAGCAGCAGATACCATAATGAATCCTGAAGCATGACACAGAATAGAAACGATACATTGCTTATTCCTTGTGTGTGGATTTCAGCTATTCATTAAACCACTTCTCTCTTATTATAGCTACAAATCTGTCTGGATATGAATTTGGATTTTGATTAAATATCAAATGGAATGTAAAATAAAATAAATTGTTCAAAATATGCAATATTCAGGTTTAAATTATGTAACGAAGGTTTGTTTTTTAAATGATTATTATTCTTTTTTTTAAAGAAAATACTTACTTCATTTAAAAAAAAATCACAGTTATATTTGTAACTAATATATTTTCATTAAAAAACAGTTATGCTTGAAAAGGTAATGTTGTTTTTTTAATGATGTTTATTAAATAATTAAAATTAGTTTGAGTTTCTGCCTTAACATCTCATGTCAGAATCTTCTGCACCTCCACATGACCAGCTGATCTCACTTGATTCAGATCCACAGGCATATTATAGGGCTTAGAGTAAATCTCCAGGAACAGAACTAACACCCTGATGTATTCACATTGTTATTGCACTGTTCACATTCCAAACGATCTATAAAACTTGTACAATGTGCCAAGACTCATAGCTTTAATGTATCTTATATCTTATATCTCCAATGTTTTTCTAGATATCCAAGGAGCTGGCAGTCCAGACCAAGATAAAGGTAACACCTCTCTCTCTCTCTCTCTCTCTCTCTCTCTCTCTCTCTCTCTCTCTCTCTCTCTCTCTCTCTCTCTAACAATTTGAGAGATTATGACTCATTGCATTGCTTCACATGCACATTAACTATTAAAAATGTGAAATATGCACATTTTTTGAAAATGTTCTCAGTTCTCATGTTTCGTTGCTCTGAAACCCAGTTAATTGGGATTAAAATGGACCAAATGTAACAGAACATAATAATATACAACATGCTAGTTAGCTATTGAAATGTATTAATATGGACTAAAGGACATGAACAAATTCATGAATATTGTCATCCTCGGTTTTAGAATTATAATGTAGCACATCACGCTAGTGCCAAAAAATTATTATGACAAGTTAACTGATTGGTCATTAGATGTGGAATTCTGTCCTCACATCATACATCAGATATATTACTCACGTCCGTCTAGAGTCTTTATTATTTCCATTATGTTTAAAACCACCAGCTAAATGCATGTTGTGCTGAATTTGTCCAGTTTCATTAATGTTTCTTTTAATGTGACCATAATTCAACCCGTGGTGAAGCATGCTGGTGGCAGCATCATGCTTCACTTCTGTTTTGCTTCAGCTCAGACTAAGACTAAGCTCAATGTGAAGGGAATCATAAATCCCAGTCTAAATAGCAGTTGATTTTGGCACAAACCAATAAGAAGCAGGCATTTGCTAGGAAGCTGAAGATGAATAGAAATTTCACGTATAAAATAAACAAAGAAAAAGCTTCACCAAAACTAGATCAATCTAAATCCAATTGAAAAATGTGGATGTGATCTGAAGGGGGCTGTGCAGAAACATACTGGGGAGTCAGGATGTGCAATATAAAACCAAAAGATGCTTCAACAAGGTTTTAGTTTAGGGTTTCTAAAATGAAGAGCTTGTGACATCAGACTGAAGACATGACATGATTTATTTTGGCTTCATTTTGTTTTACATCACACAAATCTGCCATTTTACCAGCGGTGTGTCGACGTTTTAAATCCATTGTACATGTTGATATACTCATGTATTTTGCTTCTCACAGTGTCAGGCTCACCCGCAAACACCAGCTCAACTAAACCAGAAACAAACCAAAACACGGAGACAAAAGGTAATATCTTCCTATTACAGGGAAGAATAGGAATGAAGTGATGAGTGTTAATGGTGTGATTATAGATATATACAAATGTACGGTATGTGCTGCATATTATATTAATAAAGACAGAATTAAGAAGACACAAAATATTTCAAAACATTTTCAACAATATAAAAATATTTAAAAAAAATAACACTTTAAAACAAAACTTTCAGTTAGTGACTCGTGTGAACTAACTTTTTACGTTTCAGTTTAAATCTTGAATATGAAGCTGTATGTTAAACTTTATGTTAATAGTTAAATCCAAGCTTAATATTTTATACTATTTGGAAGTCCTTCACCTCTAAGATGTGGTTTCAGTGCAAATAAGTGAAAAATAGACTGATTTGTATAAATCTGAAATCAGTTTTCATTGCTAATTCAAGCAAGTAGATAAAATAATGAATGATCTGACTTAATACATGACCTTAACGTCAGCTGCTAAGTCTAGCCATCGAGCCTAACATCAATGTGACTGGAATGAGTTTTCACACATTTCTAGCCTTGCATTAGCCTTTAATGCAGCTCAAACATACGGTTTCTATTTTATCTCTCTTTTGGTTTTGAGCTTAATAAAGTTCTGTTTGAGCAAAACTATACAGAGAAGCTATCATAGCAGACAGGGTGAAGCCTAACACATGCTTCCTCTGAGAAACTGCACCTTTCTGAACTGCTGCTCATGCTCTTCATTTGTAGTAAAGTGCTATCCTCCATCTTCCACATACATCAGCTCACAGACACACACGATTGGCCAGTGTCTCTGTGATTGACAGGACAATGATAAGCCATCGCTCCTTTCCTTACCAAGTGCATGGTCAGTTTTGGCTCTTGGCCGTGTTGCGTGTCTGAGGCAGGATTCCAGCTTATGATGATCATAGTTAGCAGCAGCAGATACCATAATGAATCCTGAAGCATGACACAGAATAGAAACGATACATTGCTTATTCCTTGTGTGTGGATTTCAGCTATTCATTAAACCACTTCTCTCTTATTATAGCTACAAATCTGTCTGGATATGAATTTGGATTTTGATTAAATATCAAATGGAATGTAAAATAAAATAAATTGTTCAAAATATGCAATATTCAGGTTTAAATTATGTAACGAAGGTTTGTTTTTTAAATGATTATTATTCTTTTTTTTAAAGAAAATACTTACTTCATTTAAAAAAAAATCACAGTTATATTTGTAACTAATATATTTTCATTAAAAAACAGTTATGCTTGAAAAGGTAATGTTGTTTTTTTAATGATGTTTATTAAATAATTAAAATTAGTTTGAGTTTCTGCCTTAACATCTCATGTCAGAATCTTCTGCACCTCCACATGACCAGCTGATCTCACTTGATTCAGATCCACAGGCATATTATAGGGCTTAGAGTAAATCTCCAGGAACAGAACTAACACCCTGATGTATTCACATTGTTATTGCACTGTTCACATTCCAAACGATCTATAAAACTTGTACAATGTGCCAAGACTCATAGCTTTAATGTATCTTATATCTTATATCTCCAATGTTTTTCTAGATATCCAAGGAGCTGGCAGTCCAGACCAAGATAAAGGTAACACCTCTCTCTCTCTCTCTCTCTCTCTCTCTCTCTCTCTCTCTCTCTCTCTCTCTCTCTCTCTCTCTCTCTAACAATTTGAGAGATTATGACTCATTGCATTGCTTCACATGCACATTAACTATTAAAAATGTGAAATATGCACATTTTTTGAAAATGTTCTCAGTTCTCATGTTTCGTTGCTCTGAAACCCAGTTAATTGGGATTAAAATGGACCAAATGTAACAGAACATAATAATATACAACATGCTAGTTAGCTATTGAAATGTATTAATATGGACTAAAGGACATGAACAAATTCATGAATATTGTCATCCTCGGTTTTAGAATTATAATGTAGCACATCACGCTAGTGCCAAAAAATTATTATGACAAGTTAACTGATTGGTCATTAGATGTGGAATTCTGTCCTCACATCATACATCAGATATATTACTCACGTCCGTCTAGAGTCTTTATTATTTCCATTATGTTTAAAACCACCAGCTAAATGCATGTTGTGCTGAATTTGTCCAGTTTCATTAATGTTTCTTTTAATGTGACCATAATTCAACCCGTGGTGAAGCATGCTGGTGGCAGCATCATGCTTCACTTCTGTTTTGCTTCAGCTCAGACTAAGACTAAGCTCAATGTGAAGGGAATCATAAATCCCAGTCTAAATAGCAGTTGATTTTGGCACAAACCAATAAGAAGCAGGCATTTGCTAGTATGCTGAAGATGAATAGAAATTTCACGTATAAAATAAACAAAGAAAAAGCTTCACCAAAACTAGATCAATCTAAATCCAATTGAAAAATGTGGATGTGATCTGAAGGGGGCTGTGCAGAAACATACTGGGGAGTCAGGATGTGCAATATAAAACCAAAAGATGCTTCAACAAGGTTTTAGTTTAGGGTTTCTAAAATGAAGAGCTTGTGACATCAGACTGAAGACATGACATGATTTATTTTGGCTTCATTTTGTTTTACATCACACAAATCTGCCATTTTACCAGCGGTGTGTCGACGTTTTAAATCCATTGTACATGTTGATATACTCATGTATTTTGCTTCTCACAGTGTCAGGCTCACCCGCAAACACCAGCTCAACTAAACCAGAAACAAACCAAAACACGGAGACAAAAGGTAATATCTTCCTATTACAGGGAAGAATAGGAATGAAGTGATGCATGTTAATGGTGTGATTATAGATATATACAAATATACAGTATGTGCTGTATTACATCCATGTAAATATATACTCAAGTGTTCTACTTATTCTAGTTACAGTCCCAATCACAGTGTCAGGCTCACCCGCACTCACCTCCTCAACTCAACACCAAACAAACCCAACCACACAGACAGGAGGTAATATCTTCCTATTACAGGGAAGAATAGGAATGAAGTGATGAGTGTTAATGTTGTGATTATAGATATATACAAATATACCGTATGTGCTGTAATACATCCATGTAAATATATACTCAAGTGTCCTGCTAATTCTAGGTGCAGTAAACACCAGTGTGTCAGGCTTACCCACACTCACCCCCTCAACTCAACACCAAACAAACGTAACCACAAAGACAGGAGGTACAATCTTCCTATTGTAAGGAAGAATAGGAATGAAGTGATGAGTGTTAATGGTGTGATTATAGATATATACAAATGTACGGTATGTGCTGCATATTATATTAATAAAGACAGAATTAAGAAGACACAAAATATTTCAAAACATTTTCAACAATATAAAAATATTTAAAAAAAATAACACTTTAAAACAAAACTTTTAGTTAGTGACTCGTGTGAACTAAGTTTTTACGTTTCAGTTTAAATCTTGAATATGAAGCTGTATGTTAAACTTTATGTTAATAGTTAAATCCAAGCTTAATATTTTATACTATTTGGAAGTCCTTCACCTTTAAGATGTGGTTTCAGTGCAAATAAGTGAAAAATAGACTGATTTGTATAAATCTGAAATCAGTTTTCATTGCTAATTCAAGCAAGTAGATAAAATAATGAATGATCTGACTTAATACATGACCTTAACGTCAGCTGCTAAGTCTAGCCATCGAGCCTAACATCAATGTGACTGGAATGAGTTTTCACACATTTCTAGCCTTGCATTAGCCTTTAATGCAGCTCAAACATACGGTTTCTATTTTATCTCTCTTTTGGTTTTGAGCTTAATAAAGTTCTGTTTGAGCAAAACTATACAGAGAAGCTATCATAGCAGACAGGGTGAAGCCTAACACATGCTTCCTCTGAGAAACTGCACCTTTCTGAACTGCTGCTCATGCTCTTCATTTGTAGTAAAGTGCTATCCTCCATCTTCCACATACATCAGCTCACAGACACACACGATTGGCCAGTGTCTCTGTGATTGACAGGACAATGATAAGCCATCGCTCCTTTCCTTACCAAGTGCATGGTCAGTTTTGGCTCTTGGCCGTGTTGCGTGTCTGAGGCAGGATTCCAGCTTATGATGATCATAGTTAGCAGCAGCAGATACCATAATGAATCCTGAAGCATGACACAGAATAGAAACGATACATTGCTTATTCCTTGTGTGTGGATTTCAGCTATTCATTAAACCACTTCTCTCTTATTATAGCTACAAATCTGTCTGGATATGAATTTGGATTTTGATTAAATATCAAATGGAATGTAAAATAAAATAAATTGTTCAAAATATGCAATATTCAGGTTTAAATTATGTAACGAAGGTTTGTTTTTTAAATGATTATTATTCTTTTTTTTAAAGAAAATACTTACTTCATTTAAAAAAAAAATCACAGTTATATTTGTAACTAATATATTTTCATTAAAAAACAGTTATGCTTGAAAAGGTAATGTTGTTTTTTTAATGATGTTTATTAAATAATTAAAATTAGTTTGAGTTTCTGCCTTAACATCTCATGTCAGAATCTTCTGCACCTCCACATGACCAGCTGATCTCACTTGATTCAGATCCACAGGCATATTATAGGGCTTAGAGTAAATCTCCAGGAACAGAACTAACACCCTGATGTATTCACATTGTTATTGCACTGTTCACATTCCAAACGATCTATAAAACTTGTACAATGTGCCAAGACTCATAGCTTTAATGTATCTTATATCTTATATCTCCAATGTTTTTCTAGATATCCAAGGAGCTGGCAGTCCAGACCAAGATAAAGGTAACACCTCTCTCTCTCTCTCTCTCTCTCTCTCTCTCTCTCTCTCTCTCTCTCTCTCTCTCTCTCTCTCTCTCTAACAATTTGAGAGATTATGACTCATTGCATTGCTTCACATGCACATTAACTATTAAAAATGTGAAATATGCACATTTTTTGAAAATGTTCTCAGTTCTCATGTTTCGTTGCTCTGAAACCCAGTTAATTGGGATTAAAATGGACCAAATGTAACAGAACATAATAATATACAACATGCTAGTTAGCTATTGAAATGTATTAATATGGACTAAAGGACATGAACAAATTCATGAATATTGTCATCCTCGGTTTTAGAATTATAATGTAGCACATCACGCTAGTGCCAAAAAATTATTATGACAAGTTAACTGATTGGTCATTAGATGTGGAATTCTGTCCTCACATCATACATCAGATATATTACTCACGTCCGTCTAGAGTCTTTATTATTTCCATTATGTTTAAAACCACCAGCTAAATGCATGTTGTGCTGAATTTGTCCAGTTTCATTAATGTTTCTTTTAATGTGACCATAATTCAACCCGTGGTGAAGCATGCTGGTGGCAGCATCATGCTTCACTTCTGTTTTGCTTCAGCTCAGACTAAGACTAAGCTCAATGTGAAGGGAATCATAAATCCCAGTCTAAATAGCAGTTGATTTTGGCACAAACCAATAAGAAGCAGGCATTTGCTAGGAAGCTGAAGATGAATAGAAATTTCACGTATAAAATAAACAAAGAAAAAGCTTCACCAAAACTAGATCAATCTAAATCCAATTGAAAAATGTGGATGTGATCTGAAGGGGGCTTTGCAGAAACATACTGGGGAGTCAGGATGTGCAATATAAAACCAAAAGATGCTTCAACAAGGTTTTAGTTTAGGGTTTCTAAAATGAAGAGCTTGTGACATCAGACTGAAGACATGACATGATTTATTTTGGCTTCATTTTGTTTTACATCACACAAATCTGCCATTTTACCAGCGGTGTGTCGACGTTTTAAATCCATTGTACATGTTGATATACTCATGTATTTTGCTTCTCACAGTGTCAGGCTCACCCGCAAACACCAGCTCAACTAAACCAGAAACAAACCAAAACACGGAGACAAAAGGTAATATCTTCCTATTACAGGGAAGAATAGGAATGAAGTGATGCATGTTAATGGTGTGATTATAGATATATACAAATATACAGTATGTGCTGTATTACATCCATGTAAATATATACTCAAGTGTTCTACTTATTCTAGTTACAGTCCCAATCACAGTGTCAGGCTCACCCGCACTCACCTCCTCAACTCAACACCAAACAAACCCAACCACACAGACAGGAGGTAATATCTTCCTATAACAGGGAAGAATAGGAATGAAGTGATGAGTGTTAATGGTGTGATTATAGATATATACAAATATACCGTATGTGCTGTAATACATCCATGTAAATATATACTCAAGTGTTCTACTTATTCTAGGTGCAGTAAACACCAGTGTGTCAGGCTTACCCACACTCACCCCCTCAACTCAACACCAAACAAACACAACCATACAGAAAGAAGGTAATATCTTCCAATTATAAGGGAAGAATAGGAATGAAGTGATGAGTGTTAATGGTGTGATTATAGATATATACAAATATACCGTATGTGCTGTAATACATCCATGTAAATATATACTCAAGTGTCCTGCTAATTCTAGGTGCAGTAAACACCAGTGTGTCAGGCTTACCCACACTCACCCCCTCAACTCAACACCAAACAAACGTAACCACAAAGACAGGAGGTACAATCTTCCTATTGTAAGGAAGAATAGGAATGAAGTGATGAGTGTTAATGTTGTGATTATAGATATATACAAATATACCGTATGTGCTGTATTACATCCATGTAAATATATACTCAAGTGTTCTACTTATTCTAGTTACAGTCCCAATCACAGTGTCAGGCTCACCCGCACTCACCTCCTCAACTCAACACCAAACAAACCCAACCACACAGACAGGAGGTAATATCTTCCTATTACAGGGAAGAATAGGAATGAAGTGATGAGTGTTAATGGTGTGATTATAGATATATACAAATATACCGTATGTGCTGTAATACATCCATGTAAATATATACTCAAGTGTTCTACTTATTCTAGGTGCAGTAAACACCAGTGTGTCAGGCTTACCCACACTCACCCCCTCAACTCAACACCAAACAAACACAACCATACAGAAAGAAGGTAATATCTTCCAATTATAAGGGAAGAATAGGAATGAAGTGATGAGTGTTAATGGTGTGATTATAGATATATACAAATATACCGTATGTGCTGTAATACATCCATGTAAATATATACTCAAGTGTCCTGCTAATTCTAGGTGCAGTAAACACCAGTGTGTCAGGCTTACCCACACTCACCCCCTCAACTCAACACCAAACAAACGTAACCACAAAGACAGGAGGTACAATCTTCCTATTGTAAGGAAGAATAGGAATGAAGTGATGAGTGTTAATGTTGTGATTATAGATATATACAAATATACCGTATGTGCTGTATTACATCCATGTAAATATATACTCAAGTGTCCTGCTTATTCTAGGTGCATTTCTATGTACAAATCCATTGTACATGTTGATATACTCATGTATTTTGCTTATTCTGGTTCCAGTCGTTATCACAGTGCCAGTCTCACCCGCAAGCACCAACTCATCTCAACACCAAACAAACACAAACATAACAACAGAAGGTACAATCTTCCTATTATAGGGAAGAATAGGAATGCCATTGTACATGTTGATGTACTCATGTATTTTGCTTATTCTAGGTACACTCCCAAGCACATCAGGCTCACCCACAAGCACCAACTCAACTCAAAACCAAACTAACACAACCATAAATACAGAAGGTAATATCTTCCTATTATAGGGAAGAATAGGAATGAAGTGGTGACTGTGTGAAGTGATCACTCAAGTGTTCTGCTTATTCTACTTATAGTCCTTACCACAGTGTCAGGCTCACCCGCACTCACCCCCTCAACTCAAAACCAAACAAACCCAAGTTCGCAAAGCCCAGGCATTATTTTCCTATTGTCATGATTGATGATCATGAAGCTATCTGATACGTGTTTATAGATACTCTATGTGGCCAAAAGTATGTGGACAACCTTCCTATTTACTGAGATCAGTAGGTTTTAGCTGCTCCCAATGATAAATGGTCAATAAAATCAAGCCATCCAAATTTTGTGGCAGTGTTATAGGAATCCATCTTAGCCACAAGTCAGTTCTTGTCATTTCTGCTGTATTAGATCTGCCCCATCAAATGTAAGTGCTAGTATTGTGAACTGGATGCTTCTAGGAGCAACAAAAAGCTACGCCACCATGCGGTAGACAAATAAAACTCACAAGGTGGAGCTGCTGAGTGCTTAAGCATGTAAAGGGTAAAGATTGCATCACCAACGGAGGGTGTTTTTCTTCCTTTTTTATGAAGGATAATTGTGCTTAGAAAATTGTATGCTCAGTAAGTTTCCTGTTTCTACACAAAGCACAGAGCCCAGACCTTTGGGAGAAACTGGACCACTGATGGACACAATCTCACATGAACTCAATTCAGTAGCATGAAGGTTGTCTGAGTTACAAATGGGGCCAAATCCTTATTTTGTGTGGTTGTCAGGTGTCCACATATTTATGTCCATATAGTGTGCATACGCATGTTCGATATTTTCTTTTGTAACATATATGTTGCTGTACTCATGCATTACACTTGTTCTAGCAGACAATAGCACAACAATCTTGCACTCAAGCACGCAACAACAACCAATTTCAAGCACAGCCATGGCTACAACAGGTAATAACCACTTCTGTGAAGAATATATGTTGTGTAGAGTAAATAAATGTGTATGCACACCATATAGTGTGCATACACATGTTTGATATTTTCTTGTGTTACATACATGTCGCTGTGCTCATGCATTACACTTGTTCTAGCAGTCAGTAACACATCAGACTTGCACTCAACCACGCAACAACCAATTTCAAGCACAGCCATGGCTACAACAGGTAATAACCACTTTTGTGAAGAATAAATGTTGTGAAGTTAAAAACACTGCCATAACAGCTCGTGTCCCAACAGGTCCAAGCAGTCAGAAATGTTTATTATGTTTATTAATAAAATATGCCATTCTGGATCTAATACTCACTTGAGACTTTGTTATAAAGTGTTGGATTTAAAAACAATTCTAAACACTGAATTGCGTGTAACTTAGCTTTAAGAGCATCAAGTTAAGCATTAAGTTATTTGTATTATTTGGATCATGGAGATTGTGGAATATTAGCAGCTTGTAATCACAGCATACTGACAATGTCGACAATTTGCAGACAACCAAACCCAAAGCACCTCTGTCCCACTCACATCCTCACCCACGGACACAACCTCACCCACACTCACGAACAACGCAACAACAGGTAACACAATGCTGGATCACACAGATGCTTAGTCTACACACACACACACACACACACACACACACACACACACACACACACACACACACACACACACACACACACACACACACACACACACACACACACACCTGCCCTTCTTATTATTTACTTTATACTGTATACTGTATTTCATTTCAATATAAATACTATAATTCTTCTCATTCTTTTTTTTTCTTTACAGTGAAACCCTTACCGTGTAAGTATCCATCAATTACAAAGCAAAAGTTCTTTCAGTTGTGATCAGAATATTTCTTCACCGGTTACGTGAAAACCTTTCTTTCCAGGCAAATACAACTACAGCTTCAACGATGAATGGAAAGTGGGATTTAACATAAATGATGTTAAAGGCATTTACAACATTACGCTGAACAACGTTATGTTGGACAACACCAGAACAATCCCAGTGCAACGTGAAATGAAGAAATACCAAATATCATTTACATCACTAAAGCCTTGCCAAAAATATGCTGTCAGTTTTACTCCCTCCTGTACTCCCAGTAAAGAAAAATACAGTCATCTGGAAACAAGAACATTGGGTAAGTTCAGAGTTATTATATGTTCCAGAATTTTAATCTAAATAAAAATAGTATTCAGAATGTGCACACTGCTTTACTCAAATAAAAACAGAGTGTCTATTATGCATCATTAAAACATTTTAATAGCTGTATTTATTAATTTTTTTATGCGGTTGACTCAGATGTAAGTTTCACACTGAAGAATGATCAAGTGTGTTTCAAGACCGTGTGGAATTTGACTTTTGAAAAAGAATGTATAACCGTCACTAAGGATAACTCCTGCAGCAATAGTAAACTGAACTTTAAAGAAGACGTCTGTAATAAAACCTATGTACCTTTCCAACTTCCCCCAGGTATATATTCCACTAAACTAAGGACATGATTAACACACACACACACACACACACACACACACACACACACACACACACACACACACACACACACACACACACATTACAATGCATATACTGTCTACTAAATAAGCATTACAGTTAAACATAACATAAGCAGTACAGTTAAAAAGATTTACAGATCCTAATGAATACATCTGATTAATGAGACTTTTGCATCTATAATGTTAATAACACATACACAGGATGTGGAGGAATATTTTTATGAAATTTAATCCTATATGTGTCTTTTACAGTAAAGCCTGTTTTTAATATTACAAACAAGTTCCCAAATGAATTTAATTGGATTAATAAGCCTAAACAATGCCCAAACAACCTCACATACTCCTGCAATGGTAAGTACTGAAGCTTCTGTAAATACTTACACTGCCTTCATTTGCACTTTCATGATGAAACACATGGGAATGAATTTGATGTTTTAATTATTTAATCTTTTTTCTTTGTGGCGGAGACAGACACAATCGTTAAAGCCTCAGAGTTGAAACCTTTTATAGATTATACATGCAAGGGGACATATAATTTCGGAAACAGACCAATCACTAGCAACCTCACGAAAGTTAAGATTGAATGCTGTAAGTCCTTGCAACTGCTCCTCATAGATTTTGTGCCATTTCCTGTCCCCGGGCCCTTTACACTACACGTCACACTGACACTTCACTCTAATGACACAGTCAACAGACACAACCTGGGTTTGTGCAAGTCACTAATAATAATCATCTCTTTTACTGAGTTGAGATGAGAAATGACAGTAAAATTATGAGGAAAAGGACAATTATAAACTTTCTAGTGTTTAAATCTTAAGACAGGATTACGAAGACACAATATTTCAAAACATTTTTAACAATATAAAAATATCCAAATATTCCAAATAATATAACTGTAACGTACAGAAGACAATGAACGAACAGATGAAATCAAAGCCAGTGTTTATTGATAGTTCAGGTCTGAGGTAAAGCTGCAAAGCTTGGAGACGTGGTGAAGGACGCTTCGTCCGTGCTCCGATAAACACACGCTCGATAAGGAGTTGAATCTGGTAACGTGCAGATCAGGATCTGGAAACACTACTGAGAAGAAGAATGAGAGAGTCGAGTTAGTAAGCATAGCATACAAGACTGGACGGTGAATGAAGGTGAGAGCGTGGCTTAAATAGTCTGTGAGCAATTAGTGTTGAGTGACCCTAGGTGATGATTATCTGAACTCCGGTGATTGAAATCTGAAGGAAGTGTCGTGAGAACCTGGCGTATCCGTGACAATAACACTTTAAAACAAAACTTTTAGTTAGTGACTCGTGTGAACTAAGTTTTTACGTTTCAGTTTAAATCTTGAATATGAAGCTGTATGTTAAACTTTATGTTAATAGTTAAATCCAAGCTTAATATTTTATACTATTTGGAAGTCCTTCACCTCTAAGATGTGGTTTCAGTGCAAATAAGTGAAAAATAGACTGATTTGTATAAATCCGAAATCAGTTTTCATTGCTAATTCAAGCAAGTAGATAAAATAATGAATGATCTGACTTAATACATGACCTTAATGCATTAGCCTTTAATGCAGATCAAACATACAGTTCCTATTTTATTTCTCTTTTGGTTTCGAGCTTAATAAAGTTCTGTTTGAGCAAAACTATACAGAGAACAGAAACAGGGACTCAGTTTTCCACTGAGACAAATCTATATGTAGTTTTTATCCAAGCATGTCTAACAGTTTGTAAATAAAACCTTTATCTTTGCACAAAATGATTAATAAACAGAATAAGGAGTTGTCATTGCTCAAGGCCAATCACTAATATACAGTATAACCCAGAGAGGAAGTTAAAACAATGCACTTCTGTTTATGTACTAATCTAACACTCTTTCTCTTATAGATATTGGTAATGTCACTATTGTCGAAAAAACGGCAAGCAGCATCAAGGCAAGATGGGATTTAAGCAGCACAAACTGCCCAAACATTACCAAGGATATCACTTTGGAAGCGAGCTGCACCAATAACACATCCAAAAAAGTCAAAAGTAGGAAATCTTCTTTTATAAAATAAACTATTTCTCTTTTCAATCATAGACTTTTTCATGACTTATCAGTTATTCATAATTATTTGTATTGTTTTAGTGAACTGTTCTGGGGACTACTGTGAAATTAAGGATTTGGAAGCCTTTACTACATATAACTGCACTTTTAATGCAAAGTACAATTATAGAAAATTCCTCACTGTTCCCAAAATTGAGAGGACCTTATCTACAAGTGAGTATAACACAGGATTTCTTACATTTGGTGTAGTTAGTTATGTATAATACCTAAGACAATATGCAATACCACAACATCAACAACATCGTTATCCTTCAGGATCTTTAGCTGTTATTTATAACATAAATAAAGTTGCATATAATAAATAGCATCTTAAACAAACCACAGCATATTCAAGCTGAACTGATGACTACATGAGGACAAATCACCACCAGGAAATTCACAACATGTACTTATTCATATAATAATAGAAATATACACAAGCTATTATATTATCAGTGCCCTTTATTATTGTGTCACATGTATGTTACAGTCATTTAAATAAGACAGAGAAAAACACATAGAGCTTATCTATGGAAACAAAGACAGAAAGGAAGATTCTCATCATGCTGCTATCAGTTCAGCTTGAATTTAATGTAAACGGACGTATGCTCCATGGCTACGACTCATTTCTGTAGATTCTGTTGATTAAACGCTCCTCATCTATCTGTATTATATGCTTCGGCATACGTCTGATTCACTTCATGAGCAAACAGCACAAGGACCTGTTCATATATTACACCCAAGTCATGACTGTAGGACCTAAATGTTCAACATGTTCTAAGTGAATAAGTCTGAAGCTTAAACAATGTTATAGTATTTAAATACTGTATTTCTAATCCTTTTGTTCTGTCTTTATAGAACCCGAATTAAATTGCAATTCACCTGAGCTTACTTCTCATAATTCGTACAAAATTACATGTAGTATTATAAGTTGGCACGGGGACAGGGGAGAAGTCAAAGCAGAGCTCTTCATAGATGGTCAAGGGAAGAACGTAAAGCAGGCAATTTTGACTTTAACTGAAAGCAAATATTCATATGAATTCAAAGACCTCTACTACTTAACACACTATAAAGTGCAGGTATTATTCTGACATTTAATCACGACTTCTAAAGTAATTATTCAGTAATAACATTGTTGGTCGGGACATTATTCTAACAGTGGGCTTTATTATTTATGTTTATTCAGGTCACTGCCATAAATGGTAACGGGAATAAAACTGAGAGGGAGTTTGTGCATTTTGATACTAAATGTAAGATCTTTAACCTTATTAATATGAATCTATTTGATGTTTCTCTAATATCCATATTAGAATAAATTCAATCTGAAATCCAGACTAAATCTAATATCTGATGTGTTTTAGACAATGACAAAGCTGTTCTTGGATTCCTGAGCTTTCTCATTATTGTCACGTCTATCGCGCTCCTGTTTGTCCTGTACAAGATCTACCTTTTAAAGAGGGAAAAGTCAAGGTCTGTATCACACATCCTTGCCGAGATGGTCTCCTGATCCTTCTCATGTGTGGATTATTTATGTATTTATTATTATAGATGTATAAAATGTGATGATAAACACTGCTTTGATTTGGCACAGCAGGAATGAACAGGAAATGGATGACCTTCTTCCATCAAGTAAGTAATAACTCTCTATCTCACCTTTGTCCATACTGCTGAAGTTCTTTTCTTGATGATGTTCTTTTCCCAGATGCGCTGCTTAGAGTGGAACCCATAAATGCTGATGACCTGCTCGATGCGTACAAGAAGAAGAGGGCTGATGAAGGACGTCTGTTCATGGAAGAATTTCAGGTGACTCTCGGCTAATTTCATTTGATTTCATGAGCATTCGGAGTCAGTATCTCAGCTGCCTCGGTAACAGTACACAGCAGAACCCGAGGAAGTCGAGATAGCGCCATGCCTAGATGGTACGGGTTCACCTGAGTCATGGGGGATCTTTATACAGTAGTTCTGTGGATATAAACTGGACTCACAGAATATTTTTAAATATTTACCCTCACACCGGTGGCCTTTTACATCACACACTCCATCATAAACATAAAAACAGATTCTTTCCTATCACTGTGTGTAGAATAATACAACGTGAAATACAACATTAAGGCTATATTTTACAGTATATATCCATAATGTATGTAACTCACTTATCTGGAGGATCCCTCAGGAATCAGATACCTTCTTGTTTGTGTTCACACACACATGCTAAGATCTTCTAAATTAGTGAAACAGAACATAAATACCAGTTGAACAGCCATTTTTCAGCGTAACCTGATCACAGAGCTCTCGCTGTATTGGCATGGATTCCAACTGATAAGGAACACTGGTGGTTATCTGTGGTTCACCGCTGTCACATACGACCTCTATGTGTGCCACTGTGTGAAGACTACTGCATGATGGGACCGAGGAAGAACATTTATACAAAATTACTGTTTAACGGAAAATTATACATTCTACTAAAGTAATTTCCAGCAATTTAATCGTAGTAAATGCAAATGATATATACGATTTATTACTGACTGAGCAGCACCTGAATACAGCACCCGGAACAGATCTGATGTATTAACTCAAACACATCAGTGTCTGGGTTGTTGATTGGCAGATCAGGGTTCGAGCCCCAGCACTGCCAAGCTGCCACAGTTGGGCCCTTGATCAAGGTTCTGAACTCTATGTGCTTCAGGGGACCTTCATCGTGGCTGACAAAGTCCTCCAACGTTATATATCTAAAGATGGGATATGTGAAGAAAGACTTTCACTGTGCTGTAACATATATGTGACAAAATAAAGGCTATTCCATTCTATTCTATTCCACAGAGGCTAAGATCCTCTAAGATCCACAGCCGTATTCGCAAATTCTTGCCGTTATGGAGTTTCACTAAAAAATAGAATCTGTAATATAAAACACTCTCCTCTATAACCAGTTAAGATGATTGTAACGTTCCAAAGGGATGGAGGAACACAGCCCAGGTTGAACAGTGGAGATGGAGTGGATTTGTTCAGATCAGAAATACAAACATTGTGCACTCTAATCCCATGATGCATCTGAATTTTCACTAGTATAGTCAAAAATCCCTCCCCCGCCCACCTCTCGGCAAATCGGACCACTCGTCCATTCTGCTCCTGCCTGCTTATAGGCAGAAACTGAAACGGGAAGCACCCGCCCTCGGGACAATCCAATGCTGGTCGGACCAATCAGATGCTATACTACAGGACTGTTTTGATCACATGGACATATATATGGGTATATATATGTCTAGTAGTACACTGTGTACATTGCATGAGCACATTGCATCCTTTCCACATTTTTCGCATTTGCACATTTCAAATGGTACTGAGCATTTTGCACATTTTTAACCTGTTTGTAAATTGTTCTATTTATGTTTTTTACTATTGTATGTAAATGGTTCTGCAATTTCTGGAGCTCGCTCCCAAGAATTTCACTCACCATGGCACATGTGAAGGTGGCACATGGCACATGTAAAGGTGACTTGACTTGACTTGACTTGACTTGACTTGACTTGACAACAAAAGGGAAAAACTTTCATTAAGTGAAATTCGGACCCCGATGAATTTAATGATTGTGTTCTAATATGGAAAATTCACAGATTGTGTTTATGGTTTTTTTCCATAGAGCATTCCACGTATTTTCTCCAATTTCTCAGTCAGAGAGGCCAAAAAATCAGAAAACCATCCAAAGAATCGCTACGTTGACATTCTTCCCTGTAAGTTTCACGACAAAGCAAATACGAACCAAACTGTGAGCTGTCATTTAATCGGATATCGTGTTCTCCATTTAAAAAAAAAAAATGTATATTTTAACTAAACATCTGGCTGCACGTCTGCTTTTAGATGACTACAATCGCGTCTGTCTCTCTCACGGAGGAACAGATGACTACATCAACGGCAGTTTCATTGAGGTAGAAGAACTGTAGTGAATCTGAAACTTAAAGTCAGCTGCTCGTTATTCCTTTTTCTATAAACGAAAATGTTCATAACCTTCATTTCTTTTTATTTAGGGTTACAAGGAAACCAATAAATACATCGCAGCCCAAGGTACACGCTGCTTTTGTCAAACACCAACAGTAACCATTTTCCCTCTTGTTCAACATTCAACAAACTCTTTTGTTTTGTTTTGTTTTGAAGGACCCAAGGAAGAGACGATAGGAGATTTCTGGACGATGATCTGGGAGCAGAAGACTTCCATTATTGTCATGGTAACCCGTTGTGAAGAAGGAAACAAGGTATAATTCATCAGGTCGTGTTAATATATTAAATCTGCGATCTTCAAAACATCTCTCGGAGTCTCTCGGGTTCAGTACCGGACCTAGGCTCATGGAGCCGTGATGTGTCAGCGCTAGTCACTAGTCACTGCACCACCGTGACACGTAGATTAAAAAAACCTTGTGTTTTATTTCTTTCTCAAAAGTTTCATCGATCCTCTTTTGCTTCACAGAACAAATGTGCTCAGTATTGGCCATCGATGGAGAGAGAAACAGAGATTTTTGATGATTTGGTTGTGAAAATCAAGGGAGAGGAAAAATGCCCGGATTACATAATCCGCCACCTGACCCTGATGAACGTGAGCAAATTCTCAATTGTTTTTAATTTACGTTCACTTCTTATATTAATCATGGGATTATTCACCTGATATAATGCTTCACTTTGGTTTTAAATAAAGAGATTGTCTTTTCGATTCAGACATACTAAAGTTGGTGATTTGTCCTGCTTTTCAGCGTAAAGAGAAGTCAGCAGAACGTGAAGTGACTCACATCCAGTTCACAAGCTGGCCCGACCATGGCGTCCCATCTGATCCCGGCCTGCTCCTTAAACTTCGCCGCAGGGTCAACTCCTTCAAAAACTTCTTCAGTGGACCGATTGTCATTCACTGCAGGTACGATAGGAGCCGATCATATTTTGACTAACTATTAGAAGCAGTCTGTGATTTTCATTTTAAAGCTGAACTTTATTCCGTGCAGTGCCGGAGTTGGACGCACAGGGACCTATATCTGTATCGATGCCATGATTGAGAGTCTGGAGGCAGAAGGACGTGTGGACATTTATGGATATGTGGTCAAACTTCGCCGTCAAAGATGCCTCATGGTCCAAGTGGAGGTGAGACACATAGCGTGCTGCAACATTCTGTCTTTTACCGTAAAGCAGCATGTCATGATACAGGGACATTAACAGGCATTAATACAGTCATACAAAGCACTTAACTAATATGTCTAGTAATCAGTAAAGAACTGATACTTCGTTAAGTAAATGATGAAATCATAACTAAAGATTTTCTTTCTATTTTAGTTGTTTATTTTATACATTTTATGAATACACATTTATTAACACAGTAATTAGCACATGGTCTCAGCTGAAGTGACTTGTATCCCAGGCCCAGTATGTGCTCATCCACACGGCGCTGATCGAATACAGTCAGTTTGGCGAGACGGAAATGGCGCTCTCGAGTTTCCACTCGGAGGTCAGCACACTCAGACAGAAGGAGGGAAGTGAACCGTCTTTAATGGAGTTGGAGTTTCAGGTCAGTGCTTCCTCTTTTATTAGAAAGTGTAAAAAGTTTCACTGCTCTATCTGTGTACTCTGCGCACGACAGATTAATTATGGACTTAACGGTGGGATTTCGTTACTCAGCACAAACACATTAATATGTTTTCTTGTTATTGGTTTTATGCAGAAACTTCCAAAATTCAAAACCTACAGGTCGGCCAACACGGCACGCACCGAGGAGAACAAGAACAAAAACCGCTCGTCTATCATTCCATGTGAGCGTCAAGCTTTTCTTTACTCGCTTTTATTGACATCTGAGAGGTTTTTTTTGCTTTAAAATGAGATTCAGGTGTAATTTTTTCTTCATCTTTGACCTGCACACAATGTATATGTACAGGTGCTTCTTATATTGCCCCATCCTCTATAATCAGTGATGTGCCCCATCCTCTATAATCAGTGATGTGCCCCATCCTCTATAATCAGTGATGTGCCCCATCCTCTACATTCAGTGATTTGCCCCACCCCCTATATTCAGTGATTTGCTCCACCCTCTATATTCAGTGATGTGCCCCACTCCCTATATTCAGTGATTTGCCCCATCCTCTACATTCAGTGATTTGCCCCACCCACTATATTCAGTGATTTGCCCCACCCACTACATTCAGTGATTTGCTCCACCCCTATATTCAGTGATGTGCCCCACTCCCTATATTCAGTCATGTGCCCCACTCCTATATTCAGTAAAATGCCCCACCCCCTATAGTCAATAAAGTGCCCCACCCCCTATATTCAGTAAAATGCCCCACCCCTATATTCAGTAAAGTGCCCCACCCCCTATATTCAGTAAAGTGCCCCACCCCCATATTCAGTAAAATGCCCCACCCCCTATATTCAGTAAAATGCCCCAACCCTATATTCAGTAAAGTATCCCACCCACTATATTCAGTAAAATGCCCCACCCCTATATTCAGGAAAGTGCCCCACCCCCTATATTCAGGTAATTGTCCCACCCCTATATTCAGTAAAATGCCCCACCCCCTATATTCAGAAAAATGCCCCAACCCTATATTCAGTAAAGTATCCCACCCACTATATTCAGTAAAATGCCCCACCCCCTATATTCAGTAAAATGCCCCACCCCCTATATTCAGTAAAATGCCCCACCCCCTATATTCATTAAAATGCCCCACCCCCTATATTCAGTAAAATGCCCCACCCCCTATATTCAGTAAAATGCCCCACCCCCTATAGCTCCACACCGTAGAACATACAGTAACCCTACTGTCCGAATGTTTTTGGTCATCACCATTTCTCTTTTTATTATCTTTTACAGACGACTTTAACAGAGTCCCAATTAAAGTGGACGATGAAGTCAGCCATGACAGTGATGCTGACGATGAGCAGGATTATTCCTCAGATGAGGAAGATGAAGTCCCCACCAAATACATCAACGCCTCCTATTTGGATGTAAACACCTTCCAATGTGCAAAGCTTAAGAATCTACAGTTGTTTTCCTGCACGTTCACGTACGATGTGTTATGTCTGTCTTCTTCTAGGGATACTGGATGCCGAGTAGCTTCATTGTGGCACAGGGACCCATGGAGGATACGGTTGCTGACTTTCTGCACATGCTGTATCAGAAGCAGGTTCAAACTGTCTTCATGCTCTCGAATTGCACTGAGAATGACAAGGTGAGTCTCACTGAATCCAAGCACATTCTCTGAGGAGGTCTCAAAATGAACCTGGGCCTTTCTCATGACCACTGTGTTATCTAACAGGAGTTCTGCACCCAGTATTGGCATGATGAGAAGAAAACATTTGAGGAGATGGTGGTGGAGGTTAAAGAGACTGAAAACACCCCTACATACATCAGACGGTGCCTAGAAATACAGCACACCAAGGTGCGTAGCTTTACTGTTGTTTATGTTTGCACTGATTATTAGGACTCTTCATTCTGATGCTCATACAGTATGAGAGTGCAAATATCTACAGTCTGTATAAGATATAGTCATGCAGTCATGCACTCAGACTTACTCATCACTCATGCAGAGGAAAGACAGCCACACACTGCAGCAGTACCAGTTCCTGAAATGGGCGGGTCAGGAGCTTCCAGACAACCCTCTCGATTTGGTTGACATGATGAGGAGTGTCAGACAGAGCGGTGACAACAACAACAAAAACAAGAATTTGCCCATTCTGGCACACTGCAAGTGAGTGTTTGACACACTGGTTTGGTACGTAACGCTCTGCTTGATAATGCTTTCCTGCGTCCACACGTCCTTACACGTACCACTCTGCTGCTTCCGTATTGCACAAACATGGTCTTCGGGAGCTTGCACATCATCGCATGAGCATGTACAGAACTGAGTACTCAGTATAGAGTGTTTATATGTTTCACATGTTTCCTCCACAGTGATGGCTCCTCACGTTCTGGAATATTCTGCGCCTTGTGGAAGCTTCTGGACAGTGCGGACACAGAGAAACTGGTGGACATCTTCCAGGTGGCCAAGGACATGCGCAAGGCTCGCATGGGCATGCTCACCAGCTTTGTGAGTAACTTTATTTAAATAATAACACATGTCTGTCATAACATATTTAAAAGAATCTCATTAACCTATGAACTTGTTTATTTCTGTAACCTATCACATTAAAATATTAAATTAAATCTTTGTCATAAATATTCTGAACTCGTTTAGTTTCACAAAGAGAGATGACATTCAGCAGGAACACTAGCTGACTGACACGTACGACCGTTACATGTTTGTAACACTTTGTCCTTCTGTAAAACAGGAGCAGTACAATTTCCTGTATGCTGCCCTGGAGGTTGCGTATCCGGTGCAGAACGGTGAGGTGAAGAAGCCCAGCGAAGCCCCTGCTGACACTGTGCAGGTTATTAACGAATCCACAGCACTGATCAGTCCCAGCACAGGCACCGACACCGAAGAGAGTACCAAGGAAGGTACCGGCTCAGTATCGCCTGAAGAGGGAGCCACTGAGGCCAGCACAGAGCCAGAGAAAAGCCTTAGTGAGAGCACCCCTAACGGTCCGACTGCTACAGCAGAGGCCGAATCTGTTTAACTATAATTGCTCATAGTGCCATTTCTGCAGCTTGCTTTTTATTCCACAAAAAATACATAAATAAATAAATTAATTAATTAAAAAATATAATAATAATATTAAAAAAAAAAAAAAAAAAAACTATTTAAGACTGCTTATCTGGTCCCTGTAAAAACATCCTAATGCAACTTTACATTTCAGAGATTTGTTGTTTTTCCACTATAACTCAGTATAATTGAATTAACGAAGATTTCTTTAAGATGCTGATTCCCAGTTGTGAGAAACAACAACCTCATGTTTTCTTTTACTTTGCAGTGGTGTAGTTTAGCATAACATTTAGGCTGTATTAACATTAAGTCTGTATTTAATTCAAAATATACTGTTTTGTTATGAACCAGTTTCTCAGAGTTTGCTTTAGTTGTTCCTTGTTTGACTTTAAACTGCATTCATGAATGTAATGTAAATGGAAAGTTTGCTAATGTTCACTGTATATCTATATATAATCTAGAGATATTTTGTTAACAGGTCTAAGTTATAAAGTGGCGAATGTAGAGTTATGTCATGCAAAGATTTCTTTGCACTACAATAGTGTCTTCAAACTATCCGGTTGGTATGATTTTCATTCGTATATTATTGTTATATTGCATTCATATATCGATGTTATATACATATGGTCTTGTTTCTTTTTTTTTTTTTTTTTATTTCTGAATAAATTGAATAAAGGAGTTAAACATGTCGCTATGTAACGATCTTGCATTGAAAAATACCATTTTAAACCAGCTCAGGACCGTTAGCATGTAAGTACTGCTTATGTGGGTTTGTAGGACACTCCAGATGCAGAACCTCACAATTTTGTTTCTCTTCAAAGAAAAGGAAAAACCCAGAAACATTCAATTTGGGCTGTGACAACATCCTGTGCAGATGTGATCAAACACACAAAGTGTATAGTGAAGATTTTACTGTAACAAGTTGATGGCTGTCAGTGTTTCGTCTTATTTCAATAACAAACTCATTGTCGGTTCGTCTGTATTAATAGTACATTCATAAATAAAGTGTCTACCTGTCATGCAGTGGCACGGGGGACTTTTACCGAAATATATGCACATCTGTGTGTTCTGTTTTTATCTCTTTTTTTCTGCATTACTTCTCAGTGTCTCCTCATAAGTAAGAACATCAAAGACTTTTGCAAAATCCAGGTCAGCAACATGATTAGTGTTTAAAACTAGTCGTATTTTACTGAAGAACGTACTGTAGTGACTTATGCGTATGTGTACAGTATAAGTCTGATACAAACACAAATAATATCATTTAATTTTAGACGTCCAAATTATTACAATATTTTACCATTTATAAAGACACAGTAACCATAAGTGTATTAAACGTGGATTAGACTACTGAACACTACTGTAGCGGTGCATCTGACTCGTTTCAGCTGTCAGTCATGTTCATTTCCTTTTCAGTGATTGTCAGTTGGTTACAGAACTTTAACCCCATGGAGAACCGTCATGATCATCACATGGACATCTGCTCAACTGTCCAATAAACACTGAGCTATTGTGTAGAACTCACAACACCCGGTGATGTCGTGCAGCCACTCATATTAAAGGTCCCTTTCAATTCGGTTCAAGAAATTCACATTGTCTCAAAGCAGCTTTACATAAGATAAATAAAATAAAAATATGAAAGTTAAAGCTTAAAATTAAGTTACTATTTATCTTTAACATCTATCTTTAATGATCGAGTCTGAGGTGACGGTGGTGAGGAAAAACTCCCTGAGATGATATGATGAAGAAACCCTGAGAGGAACCAGACTCAGAAGTGAACCTCATCCTCATTTGGGTGACACGGGACAGGAAACAATGTCAATGTCAATGTAAATGTAAATAATGTCCTTTTAACTCAACAGTTTATAGTAGAATAAAGCAACCCGAGAGCTCCTGAGGAACTAACAGGTCAGAGTCGTTTCCAAGTTCACCACAAACCCAACACTAATCCCTTCCTGCCGAAGTCGGATGATTGCTGATGAAAACTGACTGATGCAACACTAGCTCGGAGACGGTGTGACAGTCTGAAACCAGAAAAGCTGTGTTTCAGTAGCAGTCTTTCAACTGTGTGTCTACTGGATTTGAAAAGATTCCAGTGAAAAAAAACTGGCTTTAAATAAACAGACAGTATGTGATATCAGATATTTCAATAAGAGTTATGAATAAGATAGATACAGTAGACGTAAACATTTCGTTGCCATGTTGGAACGGTATTTTAGGGAAGTTAATTTTTATAAGTATTTCTGTTTTTTTTTCTGTTTTTAACCCAAACGTTAGTTTCTACCCATAAATGTTTATATCCATGCCAGCTCTTTGAGATGCCCCAAGCTCATAAGCATCTAAAATCTGAAGGTATTACAGTATCTTTCGTCACATACAATTCTGTGTAATTCTGAGTAAGAAACTCTGAGAGAAACTTCTCACACTGAAAGCCAACAAACAAACCGTTGTACTGTAGAAATGACATTATTTACATTGACATTGTTTCCTGTCCCGTGTCACCCAAATGAGGATGAGGTTCACTTCTGAGTCTGGTTCCTCTCAAGGTTTCTTCCTCATATCATCTCAGGGAGCAGGTCCTCGCCACCGTCACCTCAGGCTTGATCATTAGGCAAAGTTGTTAGAGATAAATACAAACTTAATTTCAAACTTCAAAATTGTAATTATTTTATTCTGTTTCTATTATGTAAAGCTGCTTTTAGACAATGTGAATTGTTACATCAGACTCATGGTGATAAAATCATTCATTTCTCTTTCATGTAAACACAATGCACGTAACTTTAATGTTTATCTTATCACTCATCACACCGCACCTCGCTCCCTCAGATCTACCAGCACTGCTCCACCTGTCCCACCATCTCTCAGGGTAAGATGGAGGTCTACAACAAGACTCATCTCTGTTCTGGCACCGTGGTGGTGGAATGAACTTCCTCTAGACGTCTGAACAGCTGAGTCACTGGCTATCTTCAAACGATGGGTGAACTTCCTCTTCCTGAAACACTAGAACTTTTCCCTGTGAACCAGTGTTAATGTTTTCATCACTGGAGACCTAAAAGCACTGTTGTACGCCGCTCTGGATAAGAGCATCTGCTAAATGCCGTAAATGTGAATGTAAATGTCTATAAAGCTGTATTGTCACCTCACAGTTTTTAAACTAGCCTTAACTATAAACCCTTATTGGTCAAGCAACACCTCTACAATTTAAATGCAAGGGATTGCTGACTGTTGAGGACGATATTCACTTTAATTTATATTATTAGGCCAATACAAGACCAGGAATAGAAATAACAAATATTAAGGTTAATTTATTACACAGAGGAGATAAGTGTAATACAAACAACACACACTAGGTGGCTCCTGAGGACAAGAAAGAGAGAACAAGATCCTCTTGTGTGTTGGTAAAATGGTTGAATATGTTACGCTTGAATTCCTGCTGTCACTTATATTACTGAATGTTTGTTTCTGTAAGATTTTATGTATATGTAATAATTTAAATACTCTTCATTGACCACAAGTCCGTGTGTCATTCTAAAGTATCTCCGAATATCAGTTTTGTTGTATGTATATATAGAATTCTGTTCTGTTTTTTTTTTTTAGGTTAAAATTCTTACCCTCTGCTCTTTTTTGATACTACTCGACTCATTTTGAGGTGCTGATTTTCAACACGTACCCTTTTTGGAGGCTGACATCCACCCACTGTTCCACAGTCTGGGTGGAACCCATTTTGTTTCTCCTGAATCTGAGCTTCCTCTTTAGTACTCTTTTTCCCAGGAGGTTGAGAGCTATGTTTCTGTTATTGGAGCACACCCTTTGGTCTCCTTTATTTAAAAATAGGGAATTGTACAAGTCCAAAAGCATTGCTCTAGAGCTCCGAAAAAGTTAACCACATAACCCCAAGCTTGACCAGTGCCTCTCTGGACAAATCACATCCACCCCTGCATCCTTGCCACAGAGACTCTAAAGCACTAGAGATTTCTGGCACTGCCTCCAGAAGATATGGCATTTCTACAAGACTAAGCAGCTTCTCAAAAAAATGAACTTGTTCAGCAGAGCTTGGTGAGTTGAACATGGTCTATTTATAAGTCCATTTTGGAAGTAGGGAGTTAAATATACTCTCCAAAGCTTTGTTTAGAAGCTCCAGAACAACCAGGAAGCTCTATTAGGTTTACCAAGTAGACCTGGTCAGCATGGTTGTAAGAGGAATTTACAGTTTATAACTTTCCCCTTTTCCTAACCTGTGTTCAAATCATATGGTTTTCCCACAATCATGAAAGGTACTCTAGTTAATATAGTGACCTGCAACACCTTCTCAAAAAGACTGAATAACCTGATCTACACACAAATGCACAAAAACAATGTTTTCCTTCCTGGAGTTTTTCCCTTTACCTGTGCTCAGGTACCTCAGCTGTGGGAACTGTGAAAAAGGAGATTGACCTATGTTTGGATCTAGTCCATCCCATTCCATCATACACATTAACTGAGGTTCTTTCCTGCCAGTGAAATGGTAAACCATACTTCCTTTGCAAGGGTTCAGTCCATCTAAATCTGTACAGTGTGTATATTGATTATATATAATAATACATTCTCTAAGGTACACTGTTGAGCAGTTTTCTGCTGACTTGCTCACTTGCTTGCGTCTGGGCGGGTCTTTGGCAGTCCCTGTGATGGGTTTAAACTGAAAAGTGGTCTCTTATTTCATATGTTAGTAAAATTGGCTTTTTGTCTAAGACTGGACTATTAAAGAGAACAATAATACATACATCTAGTAAACTAAGACCTAGTACTAAGACGTAAAGCTACTTTAGCCGCACACAAGCTCTACACAAAAAACTTGTGAATGTTTTTGGACTATCTTAAATACTGTTCAAAGTAATGCATTACTTCTTCTTCTACTTTGGGCTTTTACCGTTATAGGTCACCACAGCAATTCATCTGTTTCCACCTAACTCTATCCTCATCTTTGGTCTTCCTCTTGACCTCTTACCTGGCAGCTCCATCTCCAATATCCTTCTACCAATATAACCATCTCCTTCCTCTGTACATGTCCAAACCATCTCAATCTATCCTTTCCCACTTTGTCCCCAAAACAGCCAACCTGAGCTGTAACTGTGATGTCCTCGTTCCTAATCCTGTCCATCCTCGTCACTCCTAGAGAGAACCTCAACATCTTCATCTCTGCCTCATGTCTTTTCCTTACTGCTACAGACTCTACGCCATACAGCAGAGCTGCTCTCACTACTGTCTTCTACACCTTACTGTATGTACCTTTGATTCTTCCTGACGCTTTTCTCCACCCACTCCAACCCACCTCTTTTCCACACTCCCTGTCATGTATTACTAAAGCTATTAAAACAAAAATGAAAACTTGTAAAATAACTGGAAACTTTTTATACCTTTCCACGTTTTTATACATAGAGATATGTAAATTTTCCTTTTAAGCTTCTGTGGTTTCTGCATCTATGAACAAAGTATGCACTGTACATAAAAAACACCAAAGATATGCAGGAAATTCCCTTTAATAAATCAAGTGTAATTCAGTGAAAAATCTGTGGCCTCAGAGACCACATTCAACTCCACCCAGGAATACAATTATCATATCATCTTTCTCTCCAGGCTTTGTGTGAGCGGTATGTGCAGTAGGTGTAGCCCGGTCACTCAGACACAGATAAACATACATCAGCAGTTATATACGGCTAGTGACTGAAGTCTATAAATGTTCTACTCTGTGTATATATACATACGTATATATGTGGCATGAATTACCCACAGCAGGTTTATATACAGTAATTATAGCTCCAGCTTTGGGAGGGGTTTAGTCATTACTGAGCAGTTTCATCTCAACTCTAACTTTAGTAAGTAATAATCTGTGCAGATGCAAATTTTTGTTGTATTGTGTAAACTTTGTGTAGTGTAAGTGTAGAATATTACTGTTTTGAAATCGTGTTCCTTCATGCAGTATTACATACACACAGAGATAGCATGGGATACATGGATTATACACTGCACGTGGGAAGCGTTACGCAATGTAAAAACGAAAGATGCTAACAGGGTTACTAGGTTTTTCATAGTAAGACATAGTTAAGCACACTGGGCTCCAGTGAAGTCCACTTTATGTACAGTACTGTATGATAATCACTGGGAGAATCATTGATACTACAAGGATTCATAAGGAACTTCGAGTTTTTTCTACTCTCTTCTTCATAACATTGTGTTTCCGTTGTGTGTGCTGATCCTGCATAAATACTGAACATTCATTAACATACATATAAATAAACATTTCCCTCCTAAAGAATTCAATTGGCAAGGGCAATACTTTTGTTGTTGGTGACACAGTGAAGAGCTTTGGGTTTGAGATCCAAAGATGAGATGGTTGTTTTCCTGATTAAAGGTGGGGTCTCCGATGTTTGAAAGCCAATGTTGACATTTGAAATCACCAAAACAAACACTCCCTCAAAACAAAAACTCAAATGGGTCCCACCCCTGTACTGATAGCTCCACCCACACATACATACGTAACCCAGGCAACAAATGGAAAGAAATGTGTCTTTATCATAGCTGAAGGGAAGAACCATACGATTGTAGATAAACAAACAAGCAAAAATGACACACAAGCATAATCATGTAAAGGACAAAGGCATATATTAGTTCTGTGTAATAAAGCAAACAGCGTTTAGCTCAGGAGTTATTGACTCGGGAAACTCCAACCTGTGAATATGTGGCCAACTTCCTGCTCCTTCAGTTCTCTCCAGCGCTGGAAAGCTGATCCTATATTAACACGTCCTACTTCTTGCCTTATCGTAAGCCTTTCTTCTCTTTCTTTCTTTGTTTTTATCCTCCATGTCAATGTTAAAACCGATTTCTGCTAATGTCACACATGCACACTGAACACTCTCTCCACCCATATTGACAAGCCCCGCCCCTTTCTGCTCATTGGCTACACATTATTTAAATAGTTTCGATTTTTGTGTAGTTTGTCGTCCCGACTCTTTTTTCTGAAGCATTTCTCAAACAACGGAGACCCCACCTTTAAATAACTAAAAGCACATGGCACATTTGATTTGATTTTCCATATGGTCAAAAATACTAGAACGTGTGACTGACAGGTGTTTTTTATTGACCTTATGCACCGTGTTATTCTGATCTTTAAGGTAATGAAAAGCTCTGAAGGTCTAGTAATGGTTTGAACTCTGAGCTTCATGCATGAAAACCGCATTTGTTGATAAAATGGACAAAACACCGTGAAGACCAGAGAGATGTCTATGGGGGAAAAGCAGACATTTTGAAGCTGAAAAGATGGAAAAGAGGGAGCCATTGCACACGCATTGGGCATAGCCAATAAAACTGTGGAATGTCCTGAAAAAAAAAGAATCCACCGGCATACTATTAATCATACACAAAACAGGCTGACGAAGGAATAGCGCATCAGTTGATGGCAGTGAAAGGAGACTTGCTGTAAAGTACCTTAAGATTATCCGCTCCTATACTTTTGCCGTCTGTCACAAAAAGTGCAAAGTTATTTAAAAACATCTAGATGTAAATATCAGGAAATAAAAGCTTAAATTCTCATGATCTCTCATCTCAAATTCATCTTTTAAATCTCAATCGCACATATCTATAGTTTATGGATATCTGTGAGGCGACTCTTTTGAATCTGGTGTAACGAGAGTACAGTATTCTACAGCACACCATAAAAACATCACCATACATAGAATACTACATTTTTTTTTTTTACAAACAAGTTCTGTATCCTGCTTGATCATTTTTACTCTATGATGATGATTCAGGATGTCCATGGGCTTCTGAACCCTGATAATATCACCACCCATAGGAGAGGATCATGATGTCTTCAATCTCAGATATCAACCTGGTCAAACACCATGAGAGATTTTGGACTGATTGTTCAAAGATGTGTAGAATTTATCTTTATGAAGACAGATAGTGTTACTGTAAGCTTGTGTACCAACCGATACAAAATATACCCAACTTCTAAGATTTTGAACTGAAACAGTTCACAGCTAAATTTTGAATGAGTTATTACCATGATATTATGTGACATGATTGTGTCAGTCACCATTCTAACTGTTCACTGATTAAGTTTGCAGACGATGCTGCTTCAGTCGGTTTCTAAATCAAAAGAAATGGTGTTCGACTTTAGAAAAAAGTACCATCCACTGCAACCTGTTACTATTCAAGGGACTGTTATTGAGACTGTGATGGAATATAAGTATCTGGGCACTATTATTGATTATAAACTCAACTGGTCTGCCAACACACTAGCAAGATACTCAAAAGCACAGCAACGGCTCTATTTCTTATGGAAACTGTGTAGTTTTAATGCAGACACAAAGACCTTGACATTGTTTTACTTAACTTTTATTCAGAGTGTGGTGACTTTTTCCATTCAGTGCTTGGGGGGGAGGTCTTTCTGTCCAGAACAGGAATATGCTGGATAAGGTGACTAAAATGGGCAGAAAAATTACTGGATCTAATGTTAAAAGCATCTCCAATCTTACAGATCAGTATACGCTCAATCTGGCATTGAGGATACTGGATGATCCATCCCACCCACTTTTCCTAGAGTTCTCCTTACTCCCATCTGGATGTAGATTTCGAATGCCACCAACAAAAACTAAACGTGCTATTACATTGTTTGTACCGAGGAGCATTCATTTACTGAACAGATCAGACACAGGTACATAGAATGTTTTTAATTAGCTATTGATTCATTTTTAGATATTGGACTGATTATTGTATGTCACTATCATTGTTGTGTTTGTGTTGTTTATGTTTTTTTTTTTGTGTGTCTTCTATGTTTGTAAAGTTAATGTTGGATGTTAATGTGGCTTCCTTGAGTGCAAAAGAAATTCCCTTCGGGGCAATAAAGGTTTCAATTCAATTCTATTCGATGTGTAGCCAGTTTAGTAAAAGTCAAATCTGTTGGACAAGACTGATGGTGTTCATGCCATAGGGACATCAGAAATGATCTCAGAGAATAAATTATTTCTGCATGGGGAGGGTTGTTTGAATGATTATTAAGAAACGGATTCATACCAAGGTCAGGCTGTCTGAATTATTGCATGTACCCTCAGTATTACATCTGGGATCTGCAGGCCTCAGTTTGGGTATTAAATGTTGATGTTTTAGACACTACTCTCAGAAAAAACATATAAAAATACAGCTTTTATGGAAAATGTGCATGGAGAAAGCATAGATTCAGGATGCTTGGTTATAACCGTCACTCCTTGCTAAGGACAATTCACTGCCATGCCACTAGAAGGCAGCCTTCTCTGAATTTTGAATTCTTCCTATTTGGTTTTGTTCTTTATATTGTGTTTAAATTTGCTTTGCCCATGAGGTTTCCTGCTCTGGACTGTCCTTGTTCCTGTTATACTGTTGACTATGTTCTTCGGATCTGTTTTTTGTGTTTATATACCTGATTGTGTGCTAAATTGTACACTTTGCTTTAACCTTTAATCCTCACCCCTAATCAAAGAACAAAGAAATTACCTAGGGTCTGCAATATTTAGTACCAGTTCATCAGAGGTTTCAGCTCAGTGCCAACCATCTAACATCATTCTTAAAAGAGCAAACACAGAAATCTTAAGTAGTCACAGGAAGCCATTTGAACTTTCCAGAACCTAGGAGAGCATTTGACTAAATATCCCATGCAGACCCTTCTCGATAATTGATTGCGTCTCTGGTGCCTCTGCCAAAACACCTAACTGCCATGTAAACCTCTGAAATTAGATTTAAGGCGATGTTTAGCTAATGTGGCCTCTGTGAGATCATTGTGTCAGGGGTTCACCTCACAAGTCTGGCATGCATTCTGTTCACGTCTCAATATTAATGTCATTTTTTTTTCACAGCCACTCCTCTGGGTTCTCTTTGTTACCGTAATGCACAGGCATTTCACCGCAAATATCTCATGCCCAATATCCAACATAGCCATCGAGGGGTGATTAATTGGGCATGTCTTTCTGCCACAGCTTAAGGTCATTGTGTTGACGTGAACTATTTGTTAAACCAAAGAATTATAGAAGCAAATGTGACGCCATCTGTCCAGCAGCTAAAGCTTGGTCATAACTGGGTCAGGCAACAGGACAGTAATCCTAAACATACCAGCAAAAGCACAACTCAATCAAGGCTTTGGACAAGTCAAAGTCCAGGCTATTGAAATGTTGTAGCGGTATTTAAACCCATTTGTAAAATAATTAAATAAACAAAATATGATCATTTTTATTAGTTTTCCAGTGAGCTGTATTTCATTCCTGCATTAATGGAACACAATTTTTTTTTTGTAAAAGTATTTAGTTAGTGATATATCAAATACTTAACCTATGTTACCTCAGAAGAGCCGAGGCAGCGTGTAAGCTCAGTTATTAAGTGTTTTTACTTTCCTACCAAACACTGATTTTAAAATGACTGTCCAGACGCTGCTGAAAGTATCGGAGATATTTGGGTTTGAGATAAAAAATGTATCATATAGATGTATTAAACAATGGTGGTCTTAAAGTAAATTTAAATAAATTCCACTTAATGCAAGCCTAAGCCATGACCGCCGTGTTCCACAGATGAGCTTGACATATCTTTCTTTCTCTACACTTCCATCACTCGGATAAAGGTTTATGTTGGTTCCAGAACTTTTCCTGTCTGATCTCAAATTCTAATCTGGTTTTCTGTTTCTTGCTCCAGATAAATGATTTCTATTTTATGACCCAGGGGCATTGCTAGAGTTGAAAGGGATGAGAGGTTTAGCCTCCTGAGACTATAACAAATAAAAAAAAAAAAAACAACATAACAACATAGTGCATTAACATTTTTATGACGTAAACCTACGTTTTACTGTTTAAAGTTATCACATTTCATCAGAACTACAAATTTTCTGTTAAATTTGTTAACTGTTAAATTTGGCGGACCAGTTGCATTATTAGTCTCTCAACAACTCTTCCAATGAATGAATGAATGAATGAATGAATGAATGAATGAATGAATGAACGATGACTGTCCGATGGCCGTATACTAACAACAGTGCCACCAACTGCCTGGAATAGATACAGTTATTTTCACAGGTTGACACGTAGGTTTTATAAAAACTATAAAATATTGTATAAAAATATTTATAAAAAATAACATTTACGCTAACTGACAGACGGGTTCGTTGTACTGGTAAATCTTGTACTTTATTTGTGGTGTAAAATGTTTTCAGTCTTCAAAAGACTAGGGGCTTTTGACAGTACATCTCCCTGGTCTTCATGTTGGTTTATCCTTTTAAATCCAATATGCAGTCTTCACAGGTGAAACTCAAGGTTTAAACCATACATAGTCCTTCAGACTTATTAACTGTTTAAACAAGCAATTAAACAGGGTCAAGAAACACCTGTAAGTCACGTGTTCGTATATTTTGATCACTCGATTAAAGGTTTAAACAACAATCGCCATGTTCTAAGATGCTTAGAACATCTGGCTTTAAATAAGAAGAAATAAAAGCAGAACTTCTGATCCATCATCCCACCTTTATTTTTAGATTTCAAACAAAATTATTTCAGTGTGTAGCAAAAACAAATGAATTGGAATTCTTCTCCAATATTTTGCAGTAGATTGAATATCAGGGGATTATCAATAGCATTATATTCACAGCTGAATACCTCAGATTAAGTATTGATACAGTGTTAATTCTTAAACACTAAACACTATCTCACTTGTATATGAAAGCTATATGTTCTGACAGTCGAGTGAAATAAAAGCCTGCTTATTCTCAGTTGTTTCTTTTTACAATCCAGGCTTTAACTGACTTTGCTGAACTCCACAGTACGTGACTGACACTCCCTCGTTCATACACAGGCTGTATGTGTGGGTCTGCTATCTATGAGAGAAAGTCTTCATGTGACTCCTGAGAAGCTCCAGTCATAGTATTATCATGCAAAAAAGTGTTTTTTTTCCTCCCAAACACAAAGAGGCTACATATCTAATACAAAACATGTTTTCAACTTGGACAGAGCCCACACAGTGCAGGCCCAGACTTCATGCCTCTATACAGTCAAGTATTGTCTGTCTTGGTTCTCACAGATGCGTTTCTCTCTTTTTCTCTCACTCCCTCCCTCTCTTTTTCACTTCCCTTTTTCATAACCATTCACACACATATCTAATACATGGCTTACTCAAAAACTTTCACATCCCTGACCTAAAGCCTGTGGTCAAAATTCTGTTCTGCTTGTTCTGTATTACATGTCTCTGTTTTACTTTATATTTTTTACAATTTAAATAGTGGTTATAATTTTATGACAGATCCTGTCACAACAACTAATATTTAACATCTAAGTAGCAAATCTTTGCTTCCACACAAGTGCAGTCTTTTAAAATAAAATATCACACGCATCACTTGGAAATCAGACCAGACTCCTATTGCCCCAAATGCTCGTTTCAGCTTGGCATTGTAATTTGCCAGAATTAAATAAATAAAGAAATGAATCTGAAGAATGATTTATTCTTAAAGCGCCATTCTTGTGTACAATGACTTTCAGATTCAGCTGCACTGAATGGTACATGGTACTGGTCTAATTCATGCTTGTGTGGATGGTGAATAGATGTGCCTGGCAGGACGACTGTCCTAAATAAGTGTGAAGATTTGATCACACACCCCTCATTATGTGTGTGATCAGGCAGTGCAGCGACAACTGCTGCCTCCGCTCACTAAAACACCAATCGGGTTCCACCTAGAAAGAATATAATTCCCCGTGTAGGCGCCATTTATGAGGCTTTATGGGAGCACTTTTAAATCTCATTAGATGCTACAGCTGCACTTTGGTACTGCATGCTGATTTTAGTGTTTTATTAATTCTGCTTTAACGCAGATCCTCTCACTGGCATGAGACAAGCATCATGTTGATGCTTTTAATGGAACCAATTCTAAACTGAGCCAAAGGCACAGATTGGGATTGTATAATACAGTCGACAAAAGAAAAAAGACTAACAAAGATACGCAACACTGTTTTGTAAGATACTGTAAAACATATAAGCATCATGTTTTTTGTTTTGTTTTTAGTCAAAGCTCAATAGACTCTTATACTGAAGTCATTTCATAATTTCGGGACTTAAATGATGAAAGTTAATAAAAATTAAAATATATATGCATTGATGATGTACTGTATGTCAGTGAAACTTGTCCGGTTTTGCCTACACTATCTGGTTGTGTTAAAACATCCAGGGCTATGTATACATTGTGTAATAAAATACGCTGTATAAATAACTAAGTATATTCAAGAGGAAATAATTAAAGCTAGTAAAAAAAAAAAAAACACTTGTTAAAATACTCTACACATCCTTACAGTCTATATGGAGATCGTTTACTATAAATAATATATTCATATTAACGATGACTGAGAGATGATTAAAGTACAATTACAATCCCAGTAAAAAAAAAAATGGCTTAAACACAATTTACACAAAAATCACATACATTGCAAATAATCAGGTATTAATTACTAATTATGTGGACTTTTTTTTTTTTTTTAATCCTGCAAGATCGGGCAAAAATATTAAATATGTATCAGTGCCATCTCTAGTAATCTGTAATAGTTAATTAATACATCCACTAATCCTTAGTGCATTGTATGTGACATTAACAGCCACCTGAGTCACATACAGAATATGCATTTATTAATAACAGTAATAATGAAGTATCAACATATTGCAGTTTTATTCTGTTAATTAGTATAATGACTAAACGTACGTTAATAAATATTAACATTCTGTGATCGTTTTGGATGTTTATTTACCGGCAGCCCAAATTTTAAACTAAACCCTAACACAGGATTTATCGAAATAAAAAAAAATTAAAAATTAAAAAAGAAACATAGAGACTTTTAAAATCTTTGCCTGTGGTATGAAACATACAGTTTATAATAGTGTGTTTTAAATGATGTCTGTACAATTCTGCATAAATCCTTAACAATGAAGCATGTTAGTAGTGTTGGCTCTACAAATTGTCCCATGTTACTTAAATAGCAACAACTTACATGGAATTAAAAAAAAAAATAAAAGGAGAATGTGATTGATCTTTCTTAATACTGCACAAGTCTGTAAATGAACAGAATGAGTTAACAAGATGTAAATATTTAATGACTAGCATGATTAATGGTTATATGTATTTATGCTATCCTATATGTATATGCTGCATTGTTTTCTGATGCACTACGGATTGTTACTGTCTAAATATTGCTTCAGATTTATTTTATACCTTACATTTTACATGTTATAGGGTGGAATTATAATAAAACTCATGTGACTTGACTTGACTTGGCCGTACTGTAGGGCCCTTTTTACCCACACACTGTATCCTCCATCCACAGTGCATGACGCCTGTAAATTTACCTAGCGTAATTAATGCTAATGTGTCAGAAAAGAAAAACACCGCTGGCAAACCATCCACTGAAGGGTGGGTGAACATACAGGGACACTTTGTTCACACCTTATATTTTTGGAATCCAACTTGTGACAGAAAAAGGAGGAGAGGAAAAAAACGTCAACGTTTATGTGGAAACCTAGTTGTGGAAATTCTCCCGGTGTCTGAACCCGCTGCAAATGAAGAACGTGGCGGTGTATATTTTTAAACCCCAGAAAACCTCAAGGCCTGTACTTAGAGGGGGTCATACAAGGCAAAATGGAGATGCACCATCTGAAAATCTCCATGTGCCTTCTGCAGTTCCTCTGCTCTCTACAGAGACACATCCCAAACCAACTGCACCTGAGGAGCTGCCCTTCAGCAGTCTGTCCCTCTTCATCATTCACTATTTCTTTGTTTATATTTGATATTTCTTTTATATTTATAATTAGCAATCTAATTTTATTCTCTCTATTCTATGTAGTTGACTGTTGAGTTGAAGTGTTATGACTCATTTAATGTGGCTTTCTTTAAAAATGTCATGTTGGAAGCACATGTAGTATTATGTCAGACTGTTAACATGCCATGCATTTTTCACACCATTTCACGTCTAGTGACAACACTTTTGTTGAAGACATGCCACAGCGCTCGGGTTTTAATGGGTTCGGATGCTAATGCCTGTAATAACAACGAGTATCTGAGTGATGAGAGATCAGTTTTAGACTGAAACAGAAACTCACGCCCACTTGTTCACAGTCAAAAAGAAATCTAATGATTGGTAGAGAGAGAGTGTAGTGATGCTAATCACTACATCATCCCATTCATCTGCCCCAAAATTGTTCATGCGAACCGAACCGAACTTCTGCACTCTTTGTAGGGAAGAACTATATATTGGGGGATTTTTTTCAAAAACAAGATGCGAAATAAAGTATTAAGATTTGCATAGAAATAAAAGTTTCAACACATAGTAAATGTCTCACCTGGTCATAATGTAGTGGTCTATACTATCGTGGTAAATAAAAGTCTACACACCCCTGTTAACATAGCAGGGTTTTGAAAAAAAATAAATGCTCAAGATCTATTAATTTGAGAGGGGATCTCACTTCTTAATTCTCTCTTCTTCTATTCGTTCCACAGGTTTTCGATAGGATTTAGATCTTGGCTCTGACTGGGCCATTGATCTTTTATTCTTTTGTTGACTTGGATTTGCACTTTCGGTTGTAATCATTTCTTCAGCTGTCTAACAAAGGGCCAAGTGGCTTTGTGCTAAAATAGAGTGCTATTCAGAGCTATCTGTGGTTCTCTCAGTCTTGACTCGAGCCCCAGTTCAAACTAAAGGGAAGCAGCATAGCAGGGATTGTAGGATGCTACCACCACCATGTTTCGCCTTGGGTCATATGCTATCATCTTCTTTAAAATTTTGCCTAACATTAAAGTGACATGACATACGGCTAAGTACGGTGACCCATACTCAGAATTCGTTCTCTGCATTTAACCCATCCAAAGTGCACCCACACAACAGTGAACACACACACACACACACACACACACACACACCGTGAACACATACACGGAGCAGTGGGCAGACATTTATGCTGCGGCGCTCGGGGAGCAGTTGGAGGGGGGGGGTGGGGGGAACCTCAGTCGTGGTATTGCCGGCCTGAGAATCAAACCCACAACCTTAGGGTTAGGAGTCAAACTCTCTAACCATTAGGCCATGACTTCCCAGACTTAACAAAGTCTGAACTCACCATAATATGAGAGATCAAAGAAGCATCTGATCTTTTTTGTCTGATTAATCAGAAAGACTTTACTGATGAGAAGTGTATGATAATAACTAATAAACTTGAGTTTGAATGTGATTTGTTAACATTTAGCACAGTCACATGGCCACATTATAACATATACACTTCAGCACCCAGTTTATTTTAGGACTTTTTTCTTTTCTTTTCACCGTCTGTTGCTTGTACTATAACATTACATTACATTAAAGTTGGGAAACAATATGACATGATTTATAATGGTTTCACATTTTTCATCACAAAACCCTGCTATTTTAACACACAGGGGTGTGTGGACTTTTTATAGATACTGTATTTTTACTGTCTATTGAAAGTGAATTTAGTTTAAAAAAAAATATGCAATGACCACAATCTAGTTTATGTCACAACAATTTAATGTTCAGTGACCTATAAAGACAGCAACTGAACCACAGCATGACAGATGGCATCTTTTACCATATGTCATTTCTACCATTCTGCCTGAAAAATGAACGTTCACTGAGTTCAAATTGCCCTTTATGCTTAAAATTCATTGTCTGCTCAGTGACCTAAATTCTAGAGAAAATTAAGTTCGCATCCACAGATTTTGTAGGTTGTTCAATAAATATTTCTCCTTATCAGAACAAAGTGAGGAAGCTTTGTAGCTTCAAGCACTTGTTTGATGGAATCTAGAGAGGGTTAACTTCATTTACCTGCTTGTGTGGAACTATTTTCAATGGAAAGCCAGTAATGTGAGCATGGGGAAATATCAAAGAAAATTGTGAAATAACTCAAATGTTCTGTTTAAAAGCAATTCAGCCAAATGAAGTGCCACTGGAACATAATGAAAGAGGCAGCCGCATTAAATTGGTAGAACATTTAATAGCTGATGAAAAGATATGTGTTTCAGGTAAATGTTTCCTTTAGTCTCATCATAGAATACAGTGTAGTGTTGGTGAATCATCAAGTGTTCAGGCGGAACTTTGAAACACATCCCTCGTGTCGTACTGTAAATCAAATTCTCTTCAGTTTACTCTTTATTATTTCTTGATCTGCGCATGTTTTGCGTGCATTTCTTATGTGGGTGGTGTTTCAGATTTTCAAGTGAATTCGAGTGAATTATATGTATAGTCAGCCATAAAGGATGAGTAAAATCTGAATAATGGCCATTGAGTGACACCAAATGTGAGCAGCTTTGAGTGGAAGTGGCAGACAGAACAGAATTAGCCACTGGATGATAACAGCTATCTTCACCATGCAATCTAATACACTGCTGAGCGCTGGCTTGAGCAAACACAGCTGTTTGGTGTATTGCCCTGCCAGCAAATCTTTCCTTTTTCTGAAACCATGAATCCACCTTTTCCTCTGGACTTTATCTCATTGTTATGGGGAAGCAGATCGAAGTAGTTGGGCCAAGCTATAAGATAAGAATAATAATAATAAAAAAAAATGTATGTATGTACAGTAATTCTGTACATGCAATACAAGAGATGCATTGCAGCATGTCTCTGCAGTCGTTCTCATTAAAATAAGCAAGCAACAATTGCTTACCCTGATGCGATGACAGGTAATTACAGCTTGTGTTAACCACAGATGAGGCTGAGCATGATAACAAAAATTATCCTCCTTAGCACATACAGATATAAGTGTGTAGCCTGGTAGTGCCTAAACGTACCAAAGATTTCTCTTCGCCTGAGTGAAAGGTTTGTCCTACTATATATTTAGAAGAACGGCTTGAGACAAGGATCTTTATTCGACGTATAAGCATTAGAACACATTATAACTCCTTATACTCTGACTACATGGTACTCTGTATACTGTATGTGATCATTTCTAGTGATAAGGGATGATTTTTACTAAGACGGAGCTACATCTGGACCATATGACAGGTCCTGAGAGTTTAATCAAACACACGTCTATCTCGAGCTTCAATGAGCTGTAGTCAACATAGCGAATAAATAACCGTGTTTTCTTAAGCAACATCTCGTCACAGACCTCCGTCTTGGGAATGTGAGCCCACCTGCTGCAGTCTGGAACGCTTGTGCGACAAGTTTTAACAAGCACACACAGGTTTATAAAGGGATGCTGTGTAGAAAATGTATTTTTGCTTCTCCTGAGAGGAAATGCAAGACACAGCAGGCCCTGTTAGGAAAAAAAAAACAACTTCAGAAACCTACAAATCCAAATATGAATGCCAAGAGGGTGCTGAGGTCAGATAAATTAAGCTCTGCCCCAATTTTACACCTCTCATGCATAATGTTTACTCGTTTTTGACTCGTTTTCAACATAAATCCATTTACCATTTTCTCCCACATGAAACTGAAATTAAGAATTACACCAAATACCAATAAGGACAGAATGGAAAAAAAACTTGTGAAGCCAAAACCTTAATTTAATGTTTATAAAATGTGCATATAAAGTTAAAACAGAATAAAGCCTTACATGAGATTATTTTATTTAATTTTATTTTATTCACTGAGCAGAAATCTTTCCAAAAATATGTCTCTGTAAATAAATATGTTATGGTTATGTATTAAACGCGATGTTCTCATTAGCGATGTTACCAAATAAGGACACATTATGTGATGTGTTATTAACAGACAAAAACTCTGACACATACTTTTTCTTGTAAGTCTTCATCACCATCACCATGTACAGCAGCATCCTTAGTCAAGGTCTCAGACAGTGGTTTAAATTCAGGCTTTTCATTTTGAAATTGTTTATATTTTGCGAGACAGAACCAAATGAATTGTCAAACGTTGCACAAATAAATGACATGCATAACATTATTGAGTGATGTATTATATGTTTTATATTTAATTTTAAATACTTATTGATTTATCCTTCATATTTTCTTCCCCTTGACCAAGCAGCTTTCCAAGTTCCAGGTAACTTCCATGTCCATATGTCCATGTCCTGTTTATAAAGCATGAAATTAAAAAGTGTAACCCATTTTAATTTACTTTATTTAAACTTATTAATACTTATTGTACAATTCTTTTTGTCATTTATAGTCAATAGACATCATTTACATGAAATTAAACCATATTTCTTATATAAAAA
>NC_062519.1:21444657-21449657 GCF_022655615.1 Tachysurus fulvidraco
CTACAGGAAGTTGCTTATTCTCTGAGCCCCCTCGGGCAGCAAAGCAAACCTTTAATCAATGCAGGGATGAACCCAGTCTGGGGCCAAGAGATGGGAGTTAAAAACACTCAGTTTGCAGTGAAGAAAAAAGAGAGAGAGAGAGAGAGAAAGTAAACAACAATCTCGGTTTAAAGATGTTCTGATGGTATCTAGATAAAGTATTACAATTATCTCACAATATATTATATAGTTTTTTTATGCAGCTGATAGATAGATAGATAGATAGATAGATAGATAGATAGATAGATAGATAGATAGATAGATAGATAGATAGATAGATAGATAGATAGATAGATAGATAGATAGATAGATAGATAACATATAAATAATACATGTGATATAAGTAGCATTAAATGTGTTTATGAGACACAATTAATAATAATAAATACCTTTGTTCAGAACAACAACAACAAAAAAAAACGATATAGACAGAAAGTTATAAAATTATAAATACATTTCTAAAACTGTCCCTGTACAGTTACTATAAATAAAAATAAAACTAGAAATATCCTTAATATTATTTTATATTACATATAACTAAGAATTATTAATATCCTAATATTATTAACGATAACGTACAAAACTATAGAAGTGGATAAACAGGTTATTGTGTGTTAGTGTGTTTTAGTCTCAGACACGTCTGGTGTTTATTTCATGTCTTTTTATTCACCTAAACTCTTCTGTCCTGTTCGTTCTTTTTGTGATGATTCACTGTTCAGCTCGGAAAAAATGCCCTTTAAATCACCGGAGCAAGGCCGGGCTTTCTCACCAGCAGTAAATGAGAAAATTCAAGAATAAGCAACAAAAGGCAAAAATGATACAGAGAAATTGTGAGAGAAAAGAGAAATGCGGTTACATTTCCTTTCAATGCTGTATTCATCTCTATGCTCTTGAGACACCGGGCAAGTATTCCTCGTGAAAGCACCTTTTCTAGTTTGCTGAGTAAAACAGATTCTTTCTCACTTTGAAAGATTACGAGCAGCCGGGTGCGCGTAGTTTAAACCCTAAAGTTTTGCTATAAAGGCTATAAATACATTCCATATGTTCTTTGTGGCCGACATGTAAAAGCCTATTTCACATGGTATAAATGTTGATGAGCTCGACTTAATGCCTGAGTCACGGTCATTAATGTTTTACTCTACAGCTCTTAATCTGAAGCTCATGTCATACAGTTTGCTTTGTGCTCACTAATAATGTGCTATTTCTTTCTGCTAGCTCATTAATACACCACACACGCTTTTCTATAATCTCAAACACCTATTTTTTTTCCTTTACTCTCCTCTTGTACTCGTTCTAATCTCCCCCACATCTATTCCATGTGCCGAGATCTGGCAAGGAACCACTGGGCCCCTCAACAGGAAGTGGCTTTCAGGACAAGCTGGTCTGTTGGCCCTGAATGCTCCTCTCAGTGGGAGTATAGACATAAAATAAGGTATATCTGTCAACAAGAGAAAATAGGAAATGAGAGATATTTCTGATCCCCTGCATCTGAGGCATTTTGGGTATACATTCACAATATGAGAAATGCATACAGACATCTGACCATCATTTATATTAGCTTCTTATACAGAGCACCTTGGTGGACGTGGGATCGAACTCACAACCTTCCTATTGGTAAACCAGTGCCTTAACCACTAGGCTACCAGGCGTTACAATAGTCTCCACTTCTCTCTGAAGGTTATTAGTGAGATCAGACACTGATGTAAGCGTGAGGAAGTCTGGGGTTCAGCTGGTGTTCGGTGGTGTTGAGTCAGGGTCAGGGCTCTGTGCAGGACACTCGAGTTCTTCTACTCTAACATTAACACACCATGTCTTCATGGAGCTCTGTGTTTTGTGCACAGGGACATTGTCATGATGGAACAGGGTTTGAGTCTCAGTGAAGAGAAACTGTAACGCTACAGTCTACAAACACATTCTGTACAACTGTGTGCTTTCATCTATGACGCATCAGTTTATGGGGAATTTCCGATGGCATCAGGTGTCCACAAACCTCTGTCTTGGAGGACATCTTTCATGACATCGCTTAAATTTCAATTTTTACGAAAATGCAATGCCTTCAAACACTCCTAGTCATCTAGTACACTTATTTAGCACCTACAGCAACAGAGATCATTGTGTTCTCATTCTTGGCAGGAAACAGCTGGCTCATCTCCATGATTACAAAGCCTGGAATTCATTTCTCTATAAGCTCTTTGCACTGCGTTGAACTGTCGATGTGTTTGGTGGATTGGTTCTGAGATGAGTTTCATTCTTTAAGAGAACTTCCCACACTATATTTAGCTCATAGCCCTGCGGATAACGCGGCTTAATGAATGAGAAGAAATGAAGATGCACTGTATTCGGCTGGTGTAAGGCACAGGAAGAGCGTAACCTGTGTCAGATATAACTTGTAAATGATGCTGTTGGAGTATGGACAGTTAACTACAGTATGTAGTGGATATAATGAATCATTCTGTAAGTTATATTTAACTACTATTGTACATATATTTATGTACAATATGTGTTACTTAGTAAGTTTATGCTCTTTTACTCCTTTTTAACACCTCCGACATTTGTCATTAGAGCGACTCATCACGACGATCCATCATGATCGTTGTGGAAGCATTTCGATTTTTATTCATACGACTGGATTCTGGCTAGTCAGCTGAAAACAACCGGAAAGCTGGCATTAGAAACCACTGAAGCATAAACTTGTCATATTGAGTCAGAATAAGAAGCCTTGAAGAAGTTGAATCTCTCCGAGTGTCATGGAGGAAATGATGTCTACTGGATATACAATTTTATCCGTTCTTTCACTCCGACGATCTAAATCCTAGTATCAAAAGCACACTATTACATTATGGATAGCAGTTCGAATCACAGATGTTAGCTCAAACAGAACACATGGAGGGTGTACAGTAACGACGGCATCGAGTACAGTGTAGAGTTCTTTATTTTCTCACGTACAGTATACATTGCAGAGCGCAGGGTCCGCCATGATACAGCACCACTGGAAACAAATAAATAAATATTAGTTTATGTGGAATATCCTCCGTACATGTCCCTGTGAATTACTCGATACGATAGAAACGATAAAGCTTCAAAACCCGCACATTAACATAGACCCGTGTCACGACAGTCAGAGCGGCTTTACTAGAAAATTAATCAACGCGTCATGAGCTTGTTTGAATCCAACATCCATCTGTCTTTGTTACAAGTGGGATTTGTGGGTGTATAACGTGAGTGGTGCTACTCAAAATGAACACTTATGACTAATACATCCAGTCTGCATGCAATTTATTTGCAACACCTCGAATGTTCTTTCACAAGCATCCGTTCATTCATGGGCTGAGTATTCATGTATTTTAACCAAACAAACCTTTACCACTACACTAAGACCATATGTAATGAAGGATTTGATTAGAACTCTAGACTTAGCTTACAAGTCATGTGACCATGCAGTATGTGGTATTGTGGACTTTTTTTTTTTAATGTGGAAACCCTAAAAAATTTACCATGTGACACGGTCACATCTGATCTGATCATATTCAAATAGTGAAGTGTTAGAGATTCGCTTAGTTCCATACAAAGCTCTGGAGGTGAAGGTTTCATAGGTGGCTATGAGCTATAGAAGGTGCTGTAATTCTGATGCAAATAAACCTTTTTTCTGTGAGACTGGGTTGACTAAGCCAACAAAATGCCAATCATCAACTTCTCTCTAGTTCATCTGAGTTTTGGTTTCTTGAATGAGTTTCAGAGTAAAACCAAGCCTATAAATATGAGTGTGTGAGTTTCACGATCAGTTGTTCATCCTAAGAGGCTGAGTTAGCAGATTTTTATTTTATAGATAACTACAACACAAATCGATTGAAAATAGTTCAAAATGATTGAAGAATTCAGATGTTGGAGCTATTGAAATGACATGTGGTACCTATTTTGCAAAAAAAAAAAAAAAAGTAACCTTTCTCAAAATACAGCATTCTATCAGACATCAGGAACACAGGAACAGATCAAATACAGTTTATTTCCTGTAAAGATTTTTTTTAGGTATAGTATAATTGTGGCTGTATATTTTGGATTAAAATGTGTCAAAGCTCGGGCTGAAGAGTGAAGAGATGCAGCGTGTTGAGGAAGGGACGGTGTGATGGTGTGCTCCAGTGTGCTTGACTGAGCATGTAGGCCAAACAGCGTTGATGCACCACATGTCCCTGAGGAGAGCGATGGAGCGTTAGTGTACACGAGTCCAGCGAGCCTTGTTCACATTCGTCTGACATTGCCCAGCTCAAAGCACACGTCACAGTAAGGAGAAAACAAGCTTTTACTGTATTGTGCTCTAAACATGTCACATTTCTTCATTCGTTTAGCTGTTACGCTAATAATAAACAAAACTCTAATGACATAAATTAGAACAACTTACTCGGAAAAAGATGCTGTTCCAAATAATGCTTGTTATGATAAAAACAGATAAAACACGGTGGTGCGGATCAGCGGCAGATATTTCGTGGCATTATTAGCTTAAATCACAAACGTGCGATTAACTAGCTCGCTATCATAAGCTGACAAGCTGAAATAGCTTCAAATATGCCCACGAGGAAGCGCGCAACAAATTATAATGTGTGATCTTCTCAACTTGTCAGTGCAAGATGACATCCTGAGCACTCGAAAAGCCGTGTAGGAGTCAGGGATCAATCAAGTCCGAGGATTAAGAGCTGTCTGATAGTCCACTGTCGAAAACAGCTTTTTTTTTTTTTTTTTAGAAAATTACCTTCTCAAGGCTTTACTTTTAATTATCTTCATTATTTTATCAGCCTACGTAGATCTCGGGAGTCATGGCGACTGGCCTCGACTGAGCTTATTTTGGTAACTTCGACATTCTGCTGCTCTTCTCATGCAGACGATTAAACCTGAGACCAGGGAGGTGGTAAAGACGCTCCGTGAGACACGATCTTGTAATCTAGTTAGTTACTTTGCACTTACTGCTA
>NC_062519.1:21455825-21460825 GCF_022655615.1 Tachysurus fulvidraco
GTGTGTGTGTTTTCTGATGACCACAGATTCTATTTGGACCTTCTGTTTACTTTCATATATTTCAAGTGTATGAAACCTGCAGCTCCTCCCTGTGAAAGACCAACGCTTGAAAGACTAAAGCCTTCAGGCCAAAGCACAGTACCCTCATTCTTCACCCGCGCGCGCGTGTGTGTGTGTGTGTGTGTGTGTGTGTGTGTGTGTGTGGTGTGTTGTGTGGTGTGTGTTGTGTGTGTGTGTGTGGCGTGGGTGTGTGTGTTTGTGTGGTGGTTTGTGTGTGGTGGTGTATGGGGTGTGGGGGTGTAAAGTATGTGTGGTGTGTGGGTGTGGTGTGTGTGAGGTGTGTGTGTGGGGTGTGTGTGGGTGTGTGGTTTGTGTGTGTTGGCTGGTGTGTGTGGGGTGTGGTGTGTTGGTGTGTTGGGTGGTGTGGTGTGTGTGCGGGTTGGTGTGGTGTGTGTGTGTGTGTGTGTGTGTCTGTGTGTGTGTGTGTGTGTGCGTGTGTGGGTTTGTGTGTGGTGTGTGGTGTGTGTGTTGGTGGTGGGCGTGTGTTTGTGTGGTGGTGTGTGTGTGTTTGTGTGTGTGGGTGTGTGTGTGTGTGTATGTGTGTGTTGTGGGGTGGGGTGTGTGGTGTGTGTTTGTGTGTGTGTGTGTGTGTGTGTGTGTGTGTGTGTGTGTGTGTGTGAGAGTGTGTGTGTGTGTGTGTGAGTGTGTGTGTGTGTGTGAGTGTGTGTGTGTGTGTGTGTGTGTGTGTGTGTGTGTGTGTGTGTGTGTGTGTGTGTGTGTGTGTGTGTGTGTGTGTGTGTTTGAAGCCAGCACTTCTCTACTGTCATTCTGTACAGAATATTATAAAGTCTATATAATATTATGACAGTGTAATAAACGTCTCCATGTTTTCAGACACAGAACTGGGAATTTTCTTTATTACACTTTCGAAGCTCACAGCAGTGACGTGCTGTTTCACTAACTTCTTACATGCTGTGGATTATTCTTGCAAAATTCTTGCAAAAAACATTTTCTAATGATTTAGGCTACATTATCTAACAGTGACCTTTTGTACAAGGAGAGCAAAACAAAAGAAGGATAAAAGATATTACACATGCACACACACACACACACAGTCACACATGCATACACACACACACACACATGCATACACACACACACACACACACACACACACACACACACAGTCACACATGCATACACACACACACACACACACACATTCACACACACACACACACACACACACACACACACACACATACACACACACACGCACACACACACTCAAACACACACACACACTCACACACACACACACACACACACACACACACACACACACACACACACACACACACACACACATTTATATATGCATTCCTTATATATAATGAAATAAAGCTTCCTTCTGAAACACATTTGATCTCTTCCTTCTATCGTCACTTTTCTGACAGACTACTTTAAGTGTTGCAGAAGTAAAAATTGCAGTGACAGACTCTAGTCACACACACACACACACACACACACACATACACACACACACACACACACACACACACACACACACACACACACACACACACACACACACACACACACACACACACACACACACACACACACAGTGCTGCAGTGCTTTTGTTGGGGGAAGGCAATCTCTGAATTCTCTCAGCTTGTGGTGGAATCAATTAAAACACATGCTGTTTATTACCAATTGACTGAAATGAACTCTTTTTGTAGACAGAATGCTCAGCAATCCAATTTTTTGAATGCGGCTGTGAAATGAGGCATTACTTTTACAACTGTTTCATGTGACAGAGGCTTCTGCTTCCTTGCAGAGGGGAATTTAGCACTAGCACGCGATTACTATTTTGTGTTCTGCCATAGACTTTATGCTAATGTTCTCCTCCTATGGCTGCCTAAACATACTGGGAGCGAATCTTTACAGCCGAACGCATATGATCTGTTTAACACCCCCCATCCCAAACCGCCCCCCACCCCCTTTCCCAAGCCGACCGCTCACTGTGTGAGGCTGTATAGATCTGCTTTGAAGTTCTTATCAGTGGCTCCCAGTTGCCGCTATAATTCGCAGACTTACTAACTACACACATTCTTTCACAGAAAAGAAAGAATGACACCACAGACTTAACTTCAGAGTGCGCTCACGGAGGGAAGGCAGCACACTGAGCAGCCTGCAAGGTAGATATTAGAACTCGACATTGGACAGATGTGAAGATCTTAATGCTGTTAGCTGTGGGCTTGGCATGTTACTGTGATTTTAAAAATGAACACAAACGTTCTCTGTCACACTTTGAGTTAATGGCACGAGGAAGATCATCAGTAAGGCCTAGCAGGGATTTGGTTCAGCTCTGGGCCGCAGCTCGCTGACGCTCAGTGGTAAAGCTTGTTGCTGATAAGCATCATTAGAAAATGCCCACAATGGCTGGATATTTTTGGGGCTCTCGCTTAGCACTGCAAAAGTTTCCGAAACAGTCCATTCAGATTGGAGAATGTTTCAGTGTTATACTAATGTCGATAATCATAATAATAATTTATGCAACTCCTTTCCAACAGGCACTTGAGAAAGAATGTAGTAATGAAGCATGGTAGCATTTAACAAAGGATAATGGGCTTCATTTATCAAGCTGGATATGAACAGATATATATTCATAAATCGTTCATACGAGCATTAAGACGAGAAATGTGCTGTTTAGGAATATTCCTTAAATCCAGAAAAAGAAATGTTCATATCCTACTAATGCTTGTGTAAATTTATATGTAAAAAGATGAACTAATACAGTATAAAACTTCACGGCTACAGATTTTCTGTCCATTATTGCACTTTAATATCTGGATTGTAAGGGGTTTGATCTAGTGTCAAGGTTAAATTGTTTATTTCTTATTTATTTTTTTACCATTTGAAGCTTTTTTGCATGTCCTTTTATCCAGAGTGACTTACAGAAGAGCTGTGAAGTCTTTATCAACAACACATCCTCATGCACGAGGTCATGGACGAAGAGCAGCATCAAGAACATTTGGTGAAAAGGAGTTCAGTCGTATCGTTGGCTTAAAACCAAATAAATAATAACGTGGGACAAAACACACACGATTCAATTGAACGAATAAATCAAATCATTGAATTATGACCAAAGGAATGCTGAGGATGTAAATAAACTCCTTAGCTGACTTAATGCTTTTTCTTATTAGTGTTATACATAAGCAACTATATTATTGGCATGAAAGTGAATCAGTATATTGTTCATTTTGTGAACATGATGTTTGATCCATCAGTTTACACACATTTATTGTACACACAATACGCCAGAAGCATGCTATAATAGTTAGCATGCTATAAACCATGAAGAACGTTGAAGAATCTGAGACGGAGCATCATCAGGACTGGCTTTGTGTCATTACGGCTCTGGAAAGACGAGTCTAAAAGGAGACTGTTGTGATCTTTTATGCACTTTCATGTGCCTTAGCTTTTAATTATACATCAGTTTAGGGCCTTGGAACGAGACCCCATCAGTGCACAGGTACAAACTGATGTATTATTGAACACCACATCAGCACATAGCTGTGTACAGAGTCTGAGTTGGTTTTGTGGACTATTTCTTTGGTCTAAAATGTGTCTGTTTTAACTTTCGCATATTTAGTAAAGATTCTTCAGCTGGATTCATAAAGGACTTTTTGTAGTGTTTTGTATAATAATCCACTGGCTATAAGACACCTAACCCAGCCGGCACAAATAAACATATAAAACATATGTAGAAGTTTTAACATATGAATTGCTCAGGTTTGTAAAGCCAGTGTTCACCTTTACTCTAACATGTGAGTTATTACAGTTTGAATTTTGTGTCTCTTTCTTGCCTTAACGCTGTTTTATATCAGGTATATGCTAAAGTTGGGTTGTGCTCACGTTGCACGTAATCAAAGTAACCTGCACTTGAGGGAGAGGCATGGTGTGTGTTTTTATGTTGGCTACGCTGTCGTGGTGTGTGTTTGCACATGGGCACAGCGCCAAATGGGAAACTTTCCAAATCCACATATCACTCTTCTTAATTTGCACCTTTGGATCAGTGCTAAGTAGCTCCAGCTGAAGTGGATGATGTCGCCTAAGACAGTGTGAGGACCAAGCAATGGGAGGCCGTAACAAGATTTTATTAAAAGCTCTTGTTCAGCTTTGATATACGGTGTACAAGTATATCCCAGAACATCTTAATATCTCAGCATCACTATGTTATAGGCATCATTTTGGCCAGTGCATGACCACCACTGCATGACGTCCGTAATCCTGTATATTATCTACAGAAAATACATGGACATGGGGATTATAATAGGCAGATTTAAATACATACATTTAACAATAAAGCTAAATCTGGGAAATAATGGATAACATGAAGCAGACATGTCAGAGTACAAGTGTTTAATCAGACTTGATCATCCCCCTGACCAGTGTCTAAACCTGGAACATGATCATCAGCTGCTTACCTACGATAATCACGGTATGGGCAAAAGTATGTGCACATCTGGATATTACCCCCAAATGTGTATTCATTCAGCTACAAGAGCACTGGTGAGAGGTTGGGTGAAGAGGTTCAGTCAGGGTTCTAGTTCATCCCAAAGGTGTTCAGAAGGGTTGAGTTGGCTCTGTGTAGAACACTCAGGACACTCGAGTTCTTCTACTCCAACCTTCACACACCATGTCCTCATGGAGCCCTGTGCTTTGTGACGTAGAATTCAAAACCTCCTGACACGTAGAAGGCTTTTCTGTTCTAAAATAATAAACACTTATTATTATCTAAAACACTTATCTAAAAGAATAAACACTTCACCTTGTGTATTGAGTAGTGTGGAAAGATTATTTGCAGGAAACATTTACGTATATGCGATTTTAGATAAAAAAAAATGCAAGTAATACATTTAATTTAATAAATCTAATAAATTCATTTATTATTATTATTATTATTATTATTATTATTATTATTATTATTATT
>NC_062519.1:21465825-21480825 GCF_022655615.1 Tachysurus fulvidraco
CAGAAGCCGTGGATGACTGCTAAAGTGTGTGCGCTGCTGAAGTCTGAGACCTAACCTTCAGAACAGTGGACAGGGCGGCCCTAAGAACAGCAAAAGCCAAACAGTCCCGAGCCATCAGAGAAGCTAAGCGCACACATGCCCAAAAAATCCACAGCCACTTCCAGGACAGCGGAGACAGGTCAGGGCATACAGGCGATCACGAACTACAAGACAGCTTCACCTGCCTGTGATAGTGATGCCTCACTCCCAGATGCGCTGAATTACTCTCGGTTTTGAGGTACAGAACAACGTAGCAGAAAGGAAGACCATCCCTCCCCACAATGATCAGGTACTCTGTCTATCCACGGCTGAGGTGAGGAGAACTCTATGCAGAGACCAGACTGCTGCTGCTGGACTAGACAACATTCCTGGCATGGTGCACAGGAAATGTGCAGAACAGCTAGCGGATCTTCTAGCTATCTTCAACATTTGCTTGTGCAGTGCTATTGTTCTTAAGTGCCTCAAGAGAATCGCCATCATCCCTGTGCCAAAGAAATCTACAGTGTCCTGCCACAATGACTATCCTCCAGTCGCACTCACACCCATTGTAATGAAGTGCTTCAAGAAGCTCGTCATGAGGCACATCAAGACCATGCTACCACCCTCACTGGACCCCCTACAGTTTGGGTATCGTCCAAACCGCTCCACAGACGATGCCATTGCCACGGCCCTTCATTTAGCCCTCAGCAACAGCATCTACAGCACCACCACACTGAGCACTGGAGCCCCTCAGGGCTGTGTGCTCAGTCCACTGTTGTTTACTTTTCTCTGTTCAATGCACAACTCGAACCATAACATCAAGTTCGCCGATGACACGACCGTGGTGGGTCTCATCAGCAAGAACGAAGTCAGCATACAGAAAGGAGGGAAACAGCTAACTGCCTGTGTAGAGCCAACAACCTGTCTCTGAATGTTGATAAAACTAAAGAACATTGATGGATCATGTGAGGAGATCATCATGTGAGGAGATCATCAAGAGCACCAAATTCCTTGGTGTTCATCTAGCGGAGAACTTCACCTGGTCACTCAACACCAGCTCCATCACCAAGAAAGCCCAGCAGCATCTATACTTCTTACGAATGCTGAGAAAAGCCCATCTCCCTCCCCCCATCCTGAGTACGTTCTACAGAGGGACCATTGAGAGCATTCTGAGCAGCTGCATCACTGTTTGGTTTGAGACCTGCACCATCTCAGATCGCAAGACCCTGCAGCGGATAGTGAGGACAGCTGAGAAGATCATTGGAGTATTTCTTCCCTCTATCATCAATATTTACACAACACGCTGCATCCGCAAGGCCAACAGCATTGTGGATGACCCCACACACCCCTCACACACACCTCACACACTCTTCTCCCTATACACACCCCTCACACACACACTTTTCTCCCTATACACACCCCTCACACACACACACTTCTCCCTATACACACCCCTCACACACACTCTTCTCCCGATACACACCCCTTACACACACTCTTCTCCCTATACACACCCCTCACACATACTCTGCAACCCACACACACATTCTTCACCCCACACAAGCTCATTGAAGATCATTGGAAGATCATTGGAGTCTTTCTTCCCTTCGATCATCAATATTTACACAACACGCTGCATCCGCAAGGCCAACAGCATTGTGGATGACCCCACACACCCCTCACACACACACCTCACACACTCATCTCACTATACACACCCCTCACACACACACTTTTCTCCCTATACACACCCCTCACACACACACACACTTCTCCCTATACACACCCCTCACACACACTCTTCTCCCGATACACACCCCTTACACACACTCTTCTCCCTATACACACCCCTCACACACACTCTGCAACCCACACACACATTCTTCACCCCACACAAGCTAATTGAAGATCATTGGAAGATCATTGGAGTCTTTCTTCCCTTCGATCATCAATATTTACACAACACGCTGCATCCGCAAGGCCAACAGCATTGTGGATGACCCCACACACCCCTCACACACACACCTCACACACTCTTCTCCCTATACACATCCCTCACACATGCACTCTTCACCCTACACACACACCCTCACACACACTTTTCACCCTCCTGCTGTCTGGAAAAAGGTACCGGGCCATTCGGGCCTCACAACTGTGTAACATCAGACTCCTTAATACTGTAACTGAACTAAATTTTACCGAGCACAATACACACACACACACACACACACACACACACACACACACACACACACACACACACACACACACACACACACACACATGCACAATCAACTGTATAGACTGCAATGACTCACACTCTTCTGATTTTACATCCATGTCTACAGCACCATCATATTAAACTGTTCACATGCTGTTTTGCACACAGTTTTGGATCTTTGCACATGCTGTCTCGCATTTCAGTCGATTGCTGTTTTGTACAATACTTTACAATACAGTACCTCATTTAACTGCTACTACAATACCAATGTGTTCATTCCAGTATTTCCGTGATATTGTTTGATCATACAGTAGTTACACTGGTCTGCTCTGTTTTTGTGTATTGTCTTTTGTGTAACGTCTTTTTTCCCTCACTGTCTTGTCTGTCTTGTTTGTCTTGTCTCACACTGTGTACACCAGGTTGCATAGTTGCACTTTATGTGGCTAAGAATTACTTACTAACTATGTACCATGGTCCTGGAGGAACCTTGTCTCATTTCACTGTGTACTTCAACAGCTATACATGTATATGGTTGAAATGACAATAAAAGCTTTTTGACTTGATTTGACATGACATGACATGACATGACACAAACACACACATACATATAGTACATACATACATACATGCATACATACATACATACATACATACATACTGTACACACACACACACACACACACACACACACACACACACACACACACACACACACACACACACACACAAATACTGTACATACACATATACACACATACAGGAGATTAAACTAATCAAAACGAATTCACTGACGAGGTAAAAAGAAGCAAAGCAAAGCATGTTTAAAAGGACATAACGTCAGTGTGCAGATGAGTGTGAGATATCGTTTGCTTTTAACACAAGCTAGGGTATTGTCTGTCACCATGTCACGTTTCCATGGAAATCTTCAAATGAATCTAAAACACTGTCACCTCCCTCCTCCCCTGCATGTGGATCAAACCACAGCCTACCATTAAGTACAGTGCTGAAACATACTGATTTATATTTAAAGGCATCTAATAAATGCACATGCTCATGATACATTATAGCATTTATGGAACTGGGGGATTAAAACACCCACATATTCGTTCATCCTTCAACCACAAACCAGTAATACATCAATATTTATTCACGTGCACTCATAATTTATGCAGACATGAAATTCTTCCATCAGCTAGATTTTCTTTTGTCTGTACAGACAATTACAATTCAAGAAGCAGTCTCTCTGTGTTTTGTTTTTTTTTTTGTTTTGTTTTTTTTCCTAGCATCACTGCTTGTTTTTATAAATGAGTTATTTCATATTTTTACATTTAATTTGCAAAATGTAACATATTTTTTTCTTCCTTTGTATTGTTAAATACTAATGGTTTTCTTTGAATTATGTACACCCTCTAACCTCCTGACACACCTACAGGATCTAATTAGATGCCAAAAATTAATGAACTAATTTCATTCACACTGCAAGAAGAAAAAAAAAATTTAAGTATTAAAAAAAAGTATTTATAAAAAAAGTATTTGTTTTAGAATTATTTAGAAATTTAAATATATATTTAAAAAAAAAAAACATATACCTAAAAATATATTATCTTTTATCCACCAGCTCTGCTCCTGCTACCTGTCCCAAGTCTTTACTTAACTACTGGTGACTATTTAGCTTCACCAGCTGGCTTTTAGCCTAAAGGATCGATATGTTTATGCCTGACTGATGCATTGTGAGAAAGGAAATGCATAAGTGGCTTCTGCTAAATGCATGTATAGCAGGACTGCTTTCACACCACATGGTAAAGAGTGTGAATGTAGCTGAGCAACCAAAATGTGAACCACGTAATTCTGAGAGTGAAAATACTTACTACAGATAAAAAAAAAAAAAAAACAGCCGGCTGGAAACAGGTGCAGTTGCATTCAAAGGGCTGTCAACACAAACGAGATAATCAGCTGGTAGTTATAATAGATATTTACTGAAAAAGAAGTGTCTGTCACGAGCCTGGACGTCTGATAGTACAGGATGGGTGAGCTCGTGTATATCAAGTATGCAAGCAAGTTAAATAGGGCACATAGTGTGTGTGTGTGTGTGTGTGTGTGTGTGTGTGTGTGTGTGTGTGTGTGTGTGTGTGTGTGAGAGAGAGAGAGAGAGAGAGAGAGATATTGTCACAAAAATGAGAGAACAACTGCATTAGCCACAAGGTGCATCATGGCAGCAGTAAAGTGAATAACACAACAAGAGAACGCTTTGCAGAATATTGATTTAATGCTGCATTCAAGGAGTGGAAGATGTGTGTCTTATATTACACACGCTCTATTTATCACATGCTTCTGGCCTTTACTTTTTTTTTCTACAGAAGGACAGCAGAATATGCTTTAAGCAATCACATCTAACACTAGATTCCTGCTCCTCATCTCACAGTTCAAAACAAATTCACTTTTTACTTCGTCTTGCATCATCATATAATCGAGTACGTCTACAGAACAGATAGAAGGTACGCTGTTGTCTTCTGGAATCTGTTATCACATGCTGCTTATTTTTTGTCATACAGTTAGTCAATATTTTCTCTAAAATTCAGGAGAGTTGCTGGGTGAGTCAGGTATATATTTTTTATTCTTCTTTCTTGCTACCTTCTACGTCTCAGTTTAACAATAACACCATAATGACAAAAGTATGGCCATCATAACGTCATGTGTTTTTTTAACATCTCGTTCCAGATTTAGTCCCAATTTTCTTTTATAATAACCAAAAACTTTGGACATACTGTGTACAATAAATCAGTGGATTTCGATGAATTCACAATTAAAACAGTTACTGGAAGCTTGAATTTTGTCCACATGCATTTGGTTCTATCTGTCTGTCTGTCTATCTATCTATCTATCTATCTATCTATCTATCTATCTATCTATCTATCTATCTATCTATCTATCTATCTATCTATCTATCTATCTATCTATCTATCTATCTATCTATCTATCTATCTATCTATCTATCTATCTATCTGCCTGACTGCCTATCTTTCTGTTTGTCTAAAATAATGTAAATAAAAATTCAAATGAATTGTAAAAACAACTTGCATTCAATGTTTTAAACTGATGATGAGATTCCCCATATTGTTGTAAATTATATATATATATATATATATATATATATATATATATATATATATATATATATATATATATATATATATATATATATATAATGTGTGTAATATATGTGTGTGTGTGTGTGTGTTAGTATATGTGTTAGTAATCCCTCCTGTACATCCCTGATCACTACATGTCCCACATTGTCCCGCTACAGTCCTACATCCCTGATCACTACATGTCCCACATTGTCCCGCTACAGTCCTACATCCCTGATCACTACATGTCCCACATTGTCCCGCTACAGTCCTACATCCCTGATCACTACATGTCCCACATTGTCCCTCTACAGTCCTGCATCCCTGATCACTACATGTCCCACATTGTCCCTCTACAGTCCTGCATCCCTGATCACTACATGTCCCACAATGTTCCTATCATATCTTCTCCTCCATTCTTGTACAGCAGCTCGACTGCATGGAGCTTTGGCTTTTTCCACTCTGATAATCCAACGAATTAAAGGCGAAATCCCAATCGTGCCCATAGGCCCTACATGACGGCCCTACAGTGAGAGATACATAAAGGCTTTTGTGCCCTATATAGTGAACTCTATATTGTAATAGACGCAGATTGGGATGGAGCCAAAGGCGAGTTTTCTGGGTGCGCCCGCGCTCGACCAATGACGCGCCTCGCCCTAGATCACGTGATCCTCTGCCTCCGCTCTTCCCACAGCGTTCAATGTGCGAGCGCAGGAAACGCTCAGTGTCACAGTGCCGGTGTGCGCGAGACGGCGCTCACAGACGTGCCGGTGCGCGCGAGACGGCGCTCACAGACGTGCCAGTGTGCGCGAGACAACTTTATTTTCCTCTGTTTTCTGTATAGACGCGCCGCCATCATCATCATCATCATCATCATCATCATCATCATCATCATCATCATCATCATCATTATTATCATCATCATCATCATCATCATCATCATCATCACCGGCTTTATTATGACCAAGAGGACTTTCGGTGTCAGGGGACGACGTGGCGTTCACGTGAGTGGTCTGTATGTACTGTATATAACGTGTTTTATTCTGTTTGTAAGGAGGCTGAATTGTCACTGTGAGGGAGCTGTCAGTCAAACCTGTGTATAAACTCGCGGTTATACACTGTATTTATTTACTCTTTAATTATAGTCTTTTTTATCATCTTTATATATGTTATATATATTATTTATTATCTTTAAACCCTGTGGACATTTTACTCTTATTATAAACTACACACACATTTTACTCGTATTATAAACTACACACACATTTTACTCGTATTATAAACTACACACACACATTGTACTGTTATTATAAACTACACACCCATTGTACTGTTGTTATAAACTACACACACACATTGTACTGTTATTATAAACTACACACACATTTTACAGTTATTATAAACTACACACACATTATACTGTTATTATAAACTACACACACATTGTACTGTTATTATAAACTACACACACATTGTACTGTTATTATAAACTACACACACATTATACTGTTATTATAAACTACACACACACATTGTACTGTTATTATAAACTACACACACATTGTACTGTTATTATAAACTACACACACATTGTACTGTTATTATAAACTACACACACAGTATACTGTTATTATAAACTACACACACATTTTATTGTTATTATAGACTACACACACATTGTACTGTTATTATAAACTACACACACATTATACTGTTATTATAAACTACACACACATTTTATTGTTATTATAAACTACACACACATTTTACTGTTATTATAAACTACACACACATTTTATTGTTATTATAAACTACACACACATTATACTGTTATTATAAACTACACACACATTGTACTGTTATTATAAACTACACACACATTATACTGTTATTATAAACTACACACACATTTTATTGTTATTATAAACTACACACACATTTTACTGTTATTAAAAAACAACACACACATTTGACTGTTATTATAAACTACACACATTTTACTGTTATTATAAACTACACACATTGTACTGTTATTATAAACTACATACACATTTGACTGTTATTATAAACTACACACACATTTTACTGTTATTATAAACTACACACATTTTACTGTTATTATAAACTACACACATTTTACTGTTATTATAAACTACACACACATTTTACTGTTATTATAAACTACACACACATTTTACTGTTATTATAAACTACACACATTTTACTGTTGTTATAAACTACACACACATTTGACTGTTATTATAAACTACACACATTTTACTGTTGTTATAAACTACACACACATTTGACTGTTATTATAAACTACACATTTTACTCTTATTATAAACTACACACACAATTTACTCTTATTATAAACTACACACACATTGTACTGTTATTATAAACTACACACACATTTTACTGTTATTATAAACTACACACACATTTTACTATTATTATAAACTACACACACACATTTGACTGTTATTATAAACTACACACACATTTTACTGTTATTATAAACTACACACACATTTTACTGTTATTATAAACTACACACATTTTACTGTTATTATAAACTACACACACACATTTGACTGTTATTATAAACTACACACACATTGTACTGTTATTATAAACTACACACACACATTTGACTGTTATTATAAACTACACACACATTGTACTGTTATTATAAACTACACACACACACATTTGACTGTTATTATAAACTACACACATTTTACTGTTATTATAAACTACACACATTTTACTGTTATTATAAACTACACACACACATTTGACTGTTATTATAAACTACACACACATTGTACTGTTATTATAAACTACACACACACACATTTGACTGTTATTATAAACTACACACATTTTACTGTTATTATAAACTACACACATTTTACTGTTATTATAAACTACACACACACATTTGACTGTTATTATAAACTACACACACACATTTTACTGTTATTATAAACTACACACACATTTTACTGTTATTATAAACTACACACATTGTACTGTTATTATAAACTACACACACACACATTTGACTGTTATTATAAACTACACACACATTTTACTGTTATTACAAACATTTTATTATTGTGGAGTTTTTTGGCTATATTTCTAAACTGGACAAAAATCTCGGTGCTTTTTCAGTACATGGACAATATTTTAATGTAAACATGATTAAAAACATTGTGTTGGAACTTATATGAACACAAAATATGATGTACAGAAGTGACTTCATGTGAAAATGGTCTAAAGTGTGTGTGTGCGCACGTGTTCGTGCATGTGTGTGCGTGTGTAGGTGTGTGTGTGTGTGTGTGTGTGTGTGTGTGTGTGTGTGTGCGCGCGCGCCCCTGCCAATGTACCGCATCGGTCTTTGTCTGCCTCTTTTGCTTCCCACACCTCCCCCTAAAACACACACACACACACACACACACACACACACACACACACACACCTGAAGGCTAGACATAATGATCAACAGAGTCCCAGTCAGTCTGGATCAGTGCCTGCTCTCTTTCTTCTCTCCTCCATGGCTTCTTCTCCTGCCCTTTTTCCCTCCTTCCTCCGCCTTCATTTCCTGCATCTCTTCCACTATACAATCAAGGAGCGGCACGCAATGTCTGTTGGGGGCCAAGTTTTACACACACACACACACACACACACACACACACACACACACACACACACACACACACACACACACACACACACACACACACACACACACAGGAAACCTAAACTAGAGTGTTTTATTGTAAGTGACGGTGAAGGGAGAGGTGCACAAGTACATACACTCATGAACACATGAAAGGCGACATTGTCTCCATACATGAGAGGGCGAGAAGGAGAGAAACTTTTTTCTCTGTCGTGCCAGTTTTAGCATGCACATAGGAAACAGCCTGAAGTGTGTGTATGAGCCACAGCTTCCATTTGTCCTACAATAAAGATCACAGCTTGCTGTGTGCGTGCCATCATTAATGTGCATCAAAAACTTTTTCTTTTTTTAACCCAGGATTGCTTAATTATTTATTTGCAGTATTTATATCCTAGCATTAACACACTTTGTGTGTGATATATCCTGAGTTTAATGTAGCAGCTTGAACACCGTTATTCCTAAATCTTTATCCTGATCTACTCCATTTATAGTGCTGATGTTCCTCAGCATTGTTTTTTAATTTTTACATTTTAGATTAGACAGATTTTTGGTTTTGTCTTCTCGTGTCTTTAACAAGCATGTAGGCTTCAAACGTTTAGTACTGATTGTAGTATGCGTGGTGTTATTTTAACAAGCAGTCATTCTGGAGTGTAACAGCACTGGGAAGACAAAAAAAACCTCCCCTCTCTCCTCCTCTACTATAATCCTTTGAAGGAACGTCATAAAAGGTTCAATAGAAGCAACCAGCTGTTTTTTTCTTCTTTGCATCTTCTTTCAGGCGTTCTACATGCCAGCGAATAGGAGGCCCACTCACGCCCTTGCACGAGGAGGGTGTATTCACGACTCGAGGGCCGACGAGGTCCATGGAGTCAAGTGGCTACAGCCGGATTATTACTCGTCTCATTTTTGATGTCCTGCATTGCTAAAAAACACACGGCGTGTCTGTTATACTAAACAATACCATGTGAGGTTTTACTGAGACGGGATTATAATTAGATTTGTGAGTTTTCTACACCTGCTTCAGGGTCAACACACAGCTCAGTAGTTCTTCCTCTGTCATGTGTTTTTCTTTATGTATGGAAATATTAGTTAGAGATTTTTCACCTAATATACAGGTTTTATTGTTTATTCACAGGTTTGTGTTTATCTTCCCTTAGGGAAACGGTCTGGCATGGAAGAGGTTAATTGTTTTTGAATCTTTATCCATTTGCAGACGGTGGTGGGACGGGGAACATAATTGAGCCGCTGGCCGTTTGAGTGGTTATGGATTAGAGAGGAAAAAAGCTGCGTGAGAGACGGAGGAGGCGAGGGAGAAGGAAGGGGGAGGAAGAGAAAAGCGAAAGGGCCCGTGTTCTGTATACTCGCTGCAGGGGTTGTCTGGGAGCACAGGCCTGTTTAGTCAGCGCCCCATGTGAGCTGTGAACCTTGACCTCTGAAATGCCCATCCCTACTCCAGGTGCATGGTTCTTCTTTAGCTTAACACACACACACACACACACACACACACACACACACACACACACACACACACACACACACGCACACACACACACACACACACACACATTCTCTGTCTCTCTCACTCACTTAGAGCTTACTTGGGCTAACACACCATGACGACATGAACCTTCCCGTATTTCAGCTCGGCCTATTGTGATTTTGTCTGGGTGCTGAGGGGGGGGTGCAGAAGTGAACAGGGAAGGGTTAAAGCCATCATCCTGTACATCAATGCTCACTCTTCTCACCCGAGGTTCTTTCATGTAAAAAATTTAAGCTCATCACTTAAAAACACACACACACACACAGCACACACACAGAAATAATGTGTTGTAATATTCATGAATGTGTTAATCAGGAGCTTGTAGGGTATAATTATTGTAGCATTTGATCATGTCGGAGAAACCACCTCGGGCCGTGGTGACAGCCGCTCTGTGCTGTTAATGCAGTTTAATATAAATGTCTGTGTGGACTGAACCATGATGCAGCCTATTAGCCTCGGTGTACGGTTACTGAGGCGATTAATATACTTCCTGCTACCATCTGGATGCGGTGGGTGAAGAGACGAGACGAGACGAGGTGCAGGTCATTCTGTGTCTCTGGTGGACATGAGGAGTGTTTAAATTTATTCCTTTATTCATTCCGTCACTTTATCTTCTCGTGCTTTTCCACTATAAGGCTTTCTCTGTGGGACAGCTAAAGTTAAACATGTTACAGATTGTCAGGTCTATAGATTGGGATGTTTGGTCAGGAGCATGAGCAGGTCATCACGTCAGCTTTCAGCTCAGCCCAACTGAAAATGTGCCAGTATTATTAGTCCTGCATCAGTGACCCATCATCGATTAATTAACTATTATAGCGTGATTTATCTTTATAGTCCATCTGTCAGTCGGTGAATGAGAGAAGGAAGCTCTTCACTTGTATTACCATTAAGGCTTTTTTTTTTTGTCTTCTGCTAGTCAGTGATCAATAAGATAAAGCTGACGTACAGTGAATCATGACGCTTCCTTCCTTCCTTCCTTCCTTCCTTCTTAACAGCTGGAATCAGATCAGTAGTAGTTATAAAAAGAAAACGTATTTATCAGGTTACAGCTGTTTGCCTTTCAGGAGTAGTGATTGGTAAAAAGCCGTTTTATTGTCAAGGCGTCAGGAGCTTCTTCAGACAGACAGAAGTCCACAAGTTCCGTTCAGTCTGTTACTGAACGCTCCTGGACCAGCATTTAAATCGTTTCAACCGGTTTGTTCTGAGTGATTGTAAAAACGACGTCATGACACCGTAAGCGCTTGTTTCTGTTTAGTGTCTTGGGCTGTGTTTGAAAAGAAATGATCCAAGCGCATGTCTCCGTGACCCACAGCAGACCGGATGTGGTGTGGCTTTTTATTTATTTATTTAATGATATTTATGGAAAGCTGTTAATACAGTAACGTGTGTGTGAACGTTGTGGAGAAGCGTTTGTAGCTAATCTGCACAAACCAGGTCTTGGTATCAGTTTATTATTATTATTATTAGTAGTAGTTTATTATTGATTTATTATTTATTAGAATATAACTAATAGGAAATTAAAAAAAACAACAAAAAAAAAAACTCCATTTTGTAGATGTATTTTGCATCTGGATGTTTGTCAGTTACCATTTGGTTAAGCTTTGATTTTTCTGCAGTCATGTGGCTAAAATTGTGTAGTGACTAAAGAAATAGAAGAAACACCAAGGCGTGTGCTTATTGCATTCCTGTGGCAGTCGTTGTCAAAAGTGTGTGTGTGTGTGTGTGTGTGTGTGTGTGTGTGTGTGTGTGTGTGTGTGTGTGTGTGTGTGTGTGTGTTGCTTTCATTTTGTCTGAACGGTCTGTAGCTTTTTTCACTGGAACAATAAACCAAGGGTTCCACTTTATTTGTGCAGGAACCCTCCTGAAGCTCCAGTGTCATGAATGGATGTATTAGACTGGTTAATCTCTGGAGATGAGTGCATCCAAACCCCTCTGTTTTTTTTTTTTTCCCTGATCACCTCCTACTTCATGTTAAATTGTCCTTTTCGTGCGGGAGTAAAATCTGTGACGGCACTGTAACGCACCCCGTCGGGAAGCTGGAGGGTTTAATTCTCTATGCTGCAGCTTAAAACGTCCTCTGCTGTAGATCATGAGCCAGTGATCATATACAGTACGTGTCCATAGGTGTCTGTTTATATCCAGTTTTCTGAAGCAATTCCTCATTTGTGTCTGAGGGGAAAAAATTCAGCCAGACTTGAAATACTCTTTCCTCTATAAATCTCCAGCACCCGGTGTCAGCTCGCCTGATGCTATTCAAGCTGCCTGGATGCGTCTTGAAGCGGATTTCGAGTTTATAGAAGCTCTAAAACTGTGAAAATGTGGAGTGGAGTTAAAGTATTGACATTTAGGAAAATGTTTTCATGCAGTGAAAAGGAAGTCAGTAGGCAGTAGTGTGTAGGTCGTGCGTGCAGCTAATGTACACCAGGACATTACATTACTCACCAGTACAACATACCTAAAAACATTAGAAAATGGTGGTACAAACTCTGGCCTCGGCACATACTGGTGTATTACGTGGCTTAGAGAAGCCATTTGGAATCCTGCCCTCTGGTCTGTAATGCTCAATTGTGTTTGGATGAGCTTCAGTCATTTTATTAACTCCTCCAAGTCTGAATTGGGCACGAGCACAGATCTGCGCAGCAGGTAACTATGCTGTAAGCGGAAAAAAAAAAAAAATTGCCCTGTTCTGTCTTTACAAGATCCAGAATAAACACTCAGTGGTGTTTAGTCTCACCTAATGCCCTGTTAAGTACAGTACTTATGAATAAAGCTGCAACGTACAAAAATAAATTCCCTCCTCCGTGTAAAGAAATCGAGTGTGTTTTCCGATCTTTTCTCTACAGATGAATGCACGTGTGTGAGCTCAGTGAAGCTTTGTCTGTTTTTTGTGTGACAGCTGTGTGTCTTTTTATAATCGCTATTTCATGTTGTTTTGTGTGGAAGAAATGGGAGGGGGAAAAAGTCTTCAAATGTCTAACGCAGGTGCGTAACTTTAGGTTGTTTGTTCCGCCGGCGTACGCGTTCGACCGAACCGCAGTACAGCTGTAGCATTTCAGATAAAAGCGGTAAAACCATAGCCGTTTATGTCTGTCAGTCGATGACGGAAATATTCTGTGTTAGGAGATTATCGGTGCATTAACACAGGCACTGCATACCAACACGGGTCAAATATTTCTTGTGTTCTGTCTGAGTCTTTCAGCTCATTGGTTAAGGCAGTTAATAGTGTTGTGTACAGTATGAATGAACGGCAAGACAATTAAATATAGGTTAAGATACAACTTCTATCTAACACACTGCATTTAGAGTTGTTTTATTTATTTCTTTATTTCTTTATTTATTTTTAGTGCGAACATCTGTTTTGTTTTAAACTCACTTCAGGTGTGAAAGCTGAAGCTAACGATTAGCCATATGTGATGCTCCATCCATGTCTAGAATGGAGAAGTGTGTGTGTATTATCTACCATGCAGGCTTGGACCTGGTTAATTATAAATGAGCAGATCTGGGTGTAGGCTGTAAGCTACTAACGAGGGTTATAAACTAACGAGGGTTTTTTTATTCTCCTTCATAGCTAAAGTGCACGCTAGGCCTCGCTAGGTGACAGAATTTATGATATCGATAGAATTTATTCTACATGATCGTCGGCATGTCCGATGACATATTAGGGCACAGGAAGGAAGTTTTTTCCATAGAATATAATAAAATAGAACTAATTTCATTTTTTTTTTTTTTTATCAGAAAATAATCAATTATAATTAAATTTTAGACGTTATCTTTGTTCATCGCATCACAGACTGAACATATTTGCTATTTTTATTTTTTTATATATATTTTTTTTCAGATATTTTGATTTATTTCAAGGTTGAAGCAATAAAATGTACAGTACATTCTGTAACTATACTTTTTATGTTTGGATAAGAAGCAAACGGACGTGTTTAGGTCCTCATTAATAATCCCTCATCTATCGAAGTCCATTTCTAAACAGAACTGTTTCAGATTCCTCGTCGTCTCTAAATGCGTTTCTCCACCCAAATAAAGATACAGTAGGTGAGGGCTCTGAATTTGGAAGTGCAGGTCTCAGCATCTGCTGCCCCTTTCTTAAAGCCCCTTATGTTATTGCTGAGTCTACAAAAAAGCACTAGAATAGTAAAGCATGTTTTTGTCTCTTCAACCTGCTGTCTGTCACCGTCTCTCTCTGGAGAGAGAAAAGAGAGAGAGAGACAGAGAGAGAGAGAGAGAGAGAGAGAGAGAGAGAGAGAGAGAGAGAGAGAGAGAGAGAGAGAGAGGGAATGAGAGAGAGAGAGGGAGAGGGAGAAAGGGAATGAGAGAGAGAGAGAGAGAGAGAGAGAGAGAGAGAGAGAGAGGGAGAGAGAGAGAGAAAGGGAATGAGAGAGAGAGAGAGAGAGAG
>NC_062519.1:21490825-21505825 GCF_022655615.1 Tachysurus fulvidraco
CGGTGTCATTTTATTTTAATGATATTTTTATATATATAGACAGAAGTTTATTAAGCTTCATACAGGATACAAAGTAGTACGTCATACAAGACGAAAAAGTAGTACGTTACAAGAAAAGGTTTATTTTCGTCAACCTTAAATCTACAGACATTGTGATGTTTGGGATCAGTCGTCGATTCCCGGTTTACTTTGTGGTCTCGTGAACTTTAATATCTTTTCAGTTTAACCTTCCATGCTGTATATAAACCGACCTGCACCAAGCAGACAGAACAGCGTTATTATCTAAAACCCTCCGCTATAAGAAGACCGACACGAACAGCTTGACCGGCAGCGTAGCCTTGAGCTCGACTCAGCAGCTGTGGATGAGCTGTGAGCTGAAAATGATATTTACTGTGTGTTTAATTCAGGCGACCGCTTTTTCTGTGCCGTGACTCATGAAGCTGCTGATATTGTCCTCACTTCCTGAAATGAACAACACAACTGAGTCAACACATTATTCTGCAGTCTAATTTAGATGGAATGTGATCGTTTGTTTTATTGGTGATAAAGCGTAAGATCCGAGTCGAGCTGTTTAATGGAACATGAACACCGCACTCGTGAGCGTCATCCTTTTTTCCTCGTGCCTTTATTTGCCTCTCGTGGGGCAATATTTTTAGCGCCGTACTGTACTAGTTTAATCCACGCTAACATTAGGCCTCGTTCAAGTCGGGTTTAAATGTTTGGGTGTCAACTAATAATTTCCACCAGATTTATAAAAGTTTTAGAGAACTTTTTTTTTTTTTTGTGACACCCACAAAACCCCATTAAAGGTCAAGCACAGACGCCTGAAAACACGAGGACAATTTTAATCCTGAGCGTGAAAGAAAAAGTTCTTAGCTTCTCTCGCTGACTCGCTCCTGTGGCGATAAAAAATCTACTAAATCACAGGAAATAATCTCGAGACAAATGACAAAAAAGGTGGATGAGGTTTGAACCGAGTGAGATGAAAAGAAATTACACCGAGAACAGGAGAAACAGGAGAAAATAGATCCGGCTCAGTGTTAAAAGATGACGCCCAGACAAAGTGAACACACTTTTATAATCCATCTTACACACTTCTACAGTTTATCCCTACAGCGCTATTTACACAGACTTTCACAGACTTTCCCTTAGAAGAATGACGAGTGATAAATCTTTTGTTAGCGGAGGCGTATGTTTACGGTTTACAGCTCCGCGACTCAGACAGACCGACCCCACCTCTGTTTATACACCACCGTGTCCTCTGCCTTCAGATGCTTTTATTTATCCTCATTTATTGTGTTGATTACAAACTTCCTTTTTTATTTCTTTTTATAATCATTAGTTAAAGGCAGTGGAATAAATCAAATGTTCTGGATGCTCCTCTCGTTCCCTGACTTACTGTAGCATCACGAGGATGTGTGTTTTGATAGACACTTAAAACTTCTTCTATTAATCACTCGGGATAAAAGGATTTGCTAAATGCTGGAATAAAAAAATGAAGTGATTTTAAATCTATATCCAATGCAAATTATAATTCCTAGCTGATGAATGTGTGTCTTTTTGTTAGCAGAATAAGAACTTCCCCTAAATTACAGGATATTCTTGTGAAGTTCCCGTGTAAATGTTCCTATAAACAATTTACAGATGAATCAGTTTATATCCAGCTTGATAAATGAGGCCCGTTATGGTAAAGCAGACGGAAAAAAAAAACATTACATTTCAGCCAGTGGATCATTCAGTTTTATGAACCGTGTTGTTACACGCGATGATGCTAATAAATAAATGTATTTTGGGTTTTTTTTTTTTTTTTGTTCTCTAAATGGAGGTTGTGAAAGGTGAAGCTGGGACATTAATGAGGTTTTCTGTCTCTCTTTGCCAGCTGCAGCGATACTCCGTATCAGTGCGTCACCATCTCGCTGACTCCAGAAAACAAACATGCGTCTGAGACTGACAGAAGCGAGAGGGTGAGTAAAAACGCTGAAGGGAACATTTCAGTTCAGTGAATTCATTCCCTACTAACGTGCAAGCTTTTAAAAGTCAGGATTAAAATTCCATAAAACTTTCACCTCTGCTGAAAAGAGCATGAAACACTGCTGTATCTGTTCCATAACAATTCGTTCAGAGGAGAGAGAACTCAAAATGGCCGACTCTGTTTTGTCTAGAGTCCTAATCCTACACCCGTGCTCTGCAATTTCCATTTTATCTCCAGTTCCTTTCTCATTGGTTGTCTGGGGTTGTAGATAAAGATATTTTTAGAACGAAGAATTAAATAAATATTTGAACCAAGAACCCAGTCTAGACGAGATTTAACATCATACGTCTCACCCCTGCATCGGGTTGACTGTACTGTTAATTCACCCCCACGTTCTCAGTTCTGTTCTGCACCTCTCGGTCCACCTGTCACTCACTGACTGACTCATCTAGCTGTATGTATTTCCACTCAGCTCTCACAGCACATGTCATTTTACCTCAGGTTAATGATCAGAGTTCTGATTTCATGCTTTGCAACTTGTATGTATGTAGGTAGGTTTTGTTCATAGCATATCTATCCACACACACACACACACACACACACACACACACACAATCCCTGGACATATCAGTGACTCATAATACTATATAGATAAATATAGTATATATATATATATATATATATATATATATATATATATATATATATATATATATATATATACAGCACACTGGTCATGTGAATCGTTTTTTTTAGTGAAGAACATTCACAAAAGGGGAAACATCTGCATTTTGTGAGAGAACCGATAGCTCTGGATCACAGCGAAAGCCACAAGCCACATTCTAACCATTAGAGTTGTTATAACCTTCAGAATATAGTCTCATCAAGCCAAAGAAATGCGTGTATAATTTTCCCATAGTGTGTCACCGCCACTGACAATGCCAGCCTTCTATTGTTTGCATGCTGGCACAGGCGCTTGTTTACGGTGTTGAGCTCCATATTATTAACTCCATGACAGCAGAGATTGGTTGTTAGGTGACTGTAGACAGATATTCTCTCTGTATTTCATTTTACAGCTGTACGCCATCTTACTTCTAGTGTTTAGTGTTGTGTCTCGTACACAAGTTAAATTTATTCAGTGAAATGATGATTTTACACACTGAGGTTTCTTTTCATGATTGTTGTTTTTTCCATCACTAATAGATATGTTGGATCTGTGCTTCGGATTATTTCTGTCATTAGTAAGACCTAATAAAAAAAAACTGATCTCATAACTCCCTTATTTTACTGCTCTGGGCTTAAGTGTGGACTAACTGATATTTAGACATCCCCTGTATGGCCGAACGTATGTGATCATCACAACTTTACATGTTCAATCAACAGCCATGTGGTCCATCCACTTGGGAAGGCTTTCCTCTAAATGTTGGAGTGTTCCAATCATTAGTGAGATCAGACACTGATGGTGTAAGATTGAGGAGGTCTGGGGCTCAGTCTGTGTTCCAGTTCATCCCTAAGGTGTTCAGTGGTGTTGAGTCAGAGTCAGGGCTCTGTGCAGGACACTCGAGTTCTTCTACATCGTGTCTTCATGGAGCTCTTGTCATGATGGAACAGGGTTTGTGTCTCTTAGTTCCAGTGAAGGGAAACTGTGATGCTGCAGCGTCCAGAGACATTCTATACAATTAATATTTGTGGCAACAGTTTGGGGAAGAACCACACGTGGGTGTGATGGTTGGGGTGCACTTTATGCTAGGTAGACTTTATGCTAAATAATGTAGCATGTTTATCTATAATGAAGAAGTAACTATTAAAATGAAGTATAAATAAATCAAAAACACAAAATTAAAATGAAAAGTTTTTTGGTCACTCTGTAAATACTGTATAGTTGAATGCTCCATGGAGGCCTACAGGCTGTTGCTTTAGAGGTGCACATTCCAAACCAAATGCTTAAATGATTAAAAAATATGACCAAACAGCTGGCTGAAAATTGCTTGAAGTCATATTAAACATCAGGATACATGGCTTACAGTTAGACAGGTCTTATGCATTAGCCTACAGCTGGTCTGATCACATGTAAGTGAAATCGTCGCTGTTTAACAGACGCTCTGCTGAACAAGCGAGACTCAGACCCCAGCTGGGGGTTGTCATGGGAAAATCTGCCTTCTCCTTAACTCGGTGTCTGCTTCTAATTTACCCACAGCTTTGTTTAAATGTGCTTACACTGTCAGTGTTGGACCTATTAATTCAGATCTGCAATTAAAATGTCCAATTAGAAGGTTCCACCTGGCTTACATGCTCTAAAGTTGTGATTCTCTGGGAAGGAACCTGGTTTGGAGCGAAAGAAGCCATCGTCTCTGACAAGTTCTCGTGATCGTGTTCTGGTCAAGAGTACGGGGGGAAAATGTGTGACCTAATCGGTCAGCATCACAACCGATGAGTTGAAGCACAGGAATGTTGTAACCAGTGTGGAATTACACAATGCTGGAATTCTGTTGAATCATCGTTCAGATAGTATTAAAAAAAAATCAGTAACGGAATTGTTAGTTTTATTTAACAAATGAAAATATATAATATCCGTCCATCTGTGCTGTTAGAATAAGCTCCACTCTTCTTGGAAGGCTTTCCACTAGATGGAGATTGGCTTTGGGGATTTTTGTTCATTCAGCCACATAAGCATAGTTTGAGGAAGTAGGGTTGAGGTCAGGCTCTGTGGGACACTCGAGATCTTCCACACCAACCCTTGGCCATCCAAGCGTGCTTTGTGCTCAGGGGCGTTGTAATGCTGGAACAAGTTTGGGCCCTCAGGCTTAAAGCCTACACAGGCACTTGTGACCTTCAGACTTCATTGAAGAAACACATGGTTGTGATGGTCAGGGGTCCATTAGTAAAATCATCTACCAAATAATGAATTTTTCTTAAGGCTTCACCTGTTTTACACTGTAACTGGAGTATAATTTTAGGCCTTTCACTGATGCATTATCACCAGGAGTCAAACATCTCCCAGTACCCCAGTGCCTACGTAAATGTCCCTTATACTGTATGAACATCATAATCAGCCTTTTGTCTTTTGCCAGGTGTTGAAACTGAAGTAGTGTTTCGACTTAGCAGTAGAACACCATCATCTGCTGCCTGAGCAACATGTCTGACAGATGACCTCCATGTCAGACTCTCCTCCCCTACAGTTATAGTCCCGTTGCCTTGACTTTCACCGCTGGCTTTAATAAGCCCACATCCATAGTTCTTTTCATTACAGGATAATGAGGCTGTTTTGGCTGCTAGAGAGTGGGAAGGTTTACTATAGACAAACCTTAACGTTAACCTCAGGTATCCACAAACCTCCACATACAGCATATAAAGTCTGTATGAAGAATAGTCGTATTTCTTATGTATCTGTCTCCAGATCCTAATTTAATTCTCAAAGATTTTGTTCTGTTCATCTGCTTACTCTTATGGACATGTAAACAAAACCTTGGGCTTCAGGAGATCATGAACTCTCGAGGGATCATGATGAAATGACACTTTTTTATTATTTGGTTTGTCAAATACACTTCGTTTGAAATATTTATTGCAGATTGTATCTACAGCTTAAAACCCTTACAGACTTCTGGAGAAAAATCTGGAGTGTGGTGTCCAAACGTGCAGCGATTATAACTGAATGATTCTAAAAGTTAATGTTGTTTAAATAAAGAATGGGAATAATTCAGGAAGATATTAATTATAGAATGATAAAGAAATGTCACTAATTATACTTTTTTTAATATAAATATTAAAGGGAACAAACGTGACTATGAATGGATGAATGGGATTTGGTCAAGGAATTTTCTTTATAAATATTGAGAATACTATGGAGTTTAATTTCCAAGCACATTCCAAGTGTTTTTTAAACAGTCAACCCGTCTCAAGCGTTTTCTTCTTTACCTGACATGTATTTATTTATTTGCATTTGATAATTTACATATTTGTGAGCACGTGAGAAATCTTACAACAAAATATTGTTTAAAAGTCTTTTAAAGTAAAATCAGTGTGAAATGTTTGTTTTTACTGATTTAGGGTTAAAGGTGCGGTGCACGATGTTTGAAAGCAAATGTTGACATTTGAAATCACCAAAACAAACACGCCCCTAACCCAAATGGGTGTCACCCCTGTTTTGATAGCTCCGCCCCACACATACAGACGTAACTCAGGCAACTATTATGGCTGAACCTGCTGGGGCAGCTGGCCGAGGGGATATTTTTGTAGTACTGTGTGTTGTAGCGTGAAAGGTTTAGCTCTGTTTCACGCGGGAGACGACGTTCAACACCTAGAACCCGAGGCAGAGGTAACGGCAGGTATCCGCCATGTCAATGTTTAATTCGCTTTCTGCTAATGTCACACATGAGCACTGAACACTCTCTCCGCCGCATATTGACAAGACACGCCCCGTTCTGCTCATTGGCTACACGTTTGTTTTGTTTCTCAAACATTGTGCACCTTTAAATCTTTAAAATTGCTTGTGAAACCTTATAGATTTTTTTGTAGATAAGTCCTGAATAAGGTCCAGACTGCTAAAAAGCCTAATTCATTTATAATCTCATCTCTGATCACAAGAGTTTTATTTTGAAATAATATCATCAGTGTCTACTCGTTGTTCAGATTAGTCCTTCAGATGACCAGAATGTGAAAAGCTACAATTAAAGACGACCCCTTAGTGTTGATCCTTCATAGACGTAACACAAGAAGAAAAGAAAAGTGAAATCATTAGAAAAAAACAACAACAATTAAGTAATTTTTACTTTTTAAACGACTGCGATGCCGTTAATCACAGGTAGTTTATTCAGAACAGACAAATGTGTGTGACTGTAGGTAGTGAGGGATGAGTGGGGTTTAAGCGAACAGGATGTAGATGTCGACGTACAGCTGTATAGAAATGTAAGGGAGAATTGTACAGAAAAAAAAAATCACTAGCAACAACATAAACTAGGATGGATTGACATACAGTCTCAAGTGTGATGGGACACACACACACACACACACACACATATTGCACAATAGCATGAAAGCGTCACAGTCACCATGAACTGGACTTAAGTGTAGTGTAGTAATCATTGTAATCCAGCTTTCTACACACTACAGCACATAAAGATGAGATCAGTTGCCAGAAATTGCTTTTGTTTATAACCTTTTTTGTAATGACAGGGTCTTGCTTGCTGTCTGTTTCTGTAAGAAAGATTCAGCTAGTTCAGATCTTACTCACACAACACTGGCTGCTTATTGAGTTTCACATCAACTATAAAGCCCTGCATTTAACATGAGGAGCCTTTTAATGGCTTGGTTCTTGTTTCACTGATCTCCTGGAGCAGTATGGAGCAGATGGATGGTCATTATCCATCAACTATCTAAAATGGAAAAAATGTGATCTAAACATGCGACGGTGTCTAATAATGGGATTTGGAGCCTAACAGTAATGGTAACCACAGGCCTAAAGACTTAATGCATTACATAATTTATTTATTTATTTTTTTTAACAGCTTTATCTCCAGCCTGTTAATTAGAGTAGCACAAAGACAGAAATGTGCAGCGTGTGGATTTTAAGTTCACTCGCTTGTATTTCAGGCGGTCTACCAATAAGCTTGTCCTTTTTAGCTGGACAATATGTACACACTCACATGTGACATGCACACATCATTCTGCATTGGCTTTTCACACTCAAGAGTTGTGCATCTGTGCTTCTGTCTGTAGGAAATTGGTGGCTGGTGAATGCCAGAGCTGTGACTTCTTCATAAAGGATGCAATTAGTAAATCGTGTGTGTGTGTGTGTGTGTGTGTGTGTGTGTGTGTGTGTGTGTGTGTGTGTGTGTGTGTGTGTGTGTGTGTGAGAGAGAGAGAGAGAGAGAGAGAGAGAGAGAATACTGTGTGACTAGCATCTACTATTATGTCAATTATTTGAATATTCACAACCAAATATCATCCGTCCATCAAAACACTACCACATTCATTTATTATTTATTTATTGTATTATGTGTAGACTTCTGGTGATCTTCTGAAGATAATCTTGATGCTTTATTTTTTTCTATGAAAAAATCAACTTTGTTGTTTTGTTCTTTTTATTTTTTTTAGCATTATTTTGTCTTCCATGAAAGCACCATATCAGATGTGGAGCCGAAGAGAGCACGTGGACGCCTCTGCACCATCACCAGGTATTGTTATATATACTGTAAGTTAACATGATTACTAATTCATTATAATTGTGCTCCCATGATTGGTCAGGCCATATATACATATATAAGCCTTGGTAAGTGTCAGCAGTTTGTATAGCCATGGAGAGAATGTTTAAAAGACTTATTTACTTAATATAAATATATAAATGGTATAAAATCGGTGTTATGAAATTGTAAAGGTCACATGAATTCACTCATGCTCTTCATTTAATCAGTTACCACTTAACTGTTATGGTAACCACTTGTTCTATAGAATAATGAGCTCTGTTTATTTTAGAGAGAGAGAGAGAGAGAGAGAGAGAGAGAGAGAGAGAGAGAGAGAGAGAGACATCGAGAGAGAGACATCGAGAGAGAGAGAGAGAGAGAGAGAGAGAGAGAGAGAGAGAGAGAGAGAGAGAGACAGAGAGAGAGAGAGAGAGAGAGAGAGAGAGAGAGAGAGAGACAGAGAGAGAGAGAGAGAGAGAGAGAGAGAGAGATAGAGAGAGAGACCTGGGAAACTGACTAATCCCTGTATAAAGAAGTGGAGTTTAACACACCTGAGTTTAACACACCTGAGTTTAACACACCTGAGTTTAACACACCTGAGTTTAACACACCTGAGTTTAACACACCTGACTCTCTGGACTCTCTCTAGCTTAACAATAAGCACCGGAAGTTTCCACACCTGCACCATTGAAAACGTCTTTCTTTTGTATAGTAATTATAGAAATATGCAGTGCTCAAGACCACAAATTCACTGCTGTCTGCTGTGTAGAATCTAGTAATGTATTATAAAGCATCGTCTCCTCTCTCCCCCCCCTCTCTCTCCCTCTCTCTCTCTCTCCCCCCTCCCTCTCTCTCTCTCTCTCTCTCTCTCTGTCTCTCTCCCTCTCTTTCTCTCTCTTCTTCCCCCACAGCGGATGCTGTCACTTGGATTAAGGCCAGATCCTGCAGTGCTCCAAGACAGAAATTCAGTTACTTAGTCGTGTGTGTGTGTGTGTGTGTGTGTGTGTGTTTAATGTGACCTGACACGGTGAGACTGTGCATTTCATGATCAGACAGGCCTCTTTAACACAGACACAGAACGTTTTCCTTTCAGATTTCATTGAGTGCTTTTTATTTATTTATTTATTTATTTATTTATTTATTTTTACAATCATTGTAGAAATTAACTGAGACTTTAATTAAACAAACATGTATTTTTAGCATAGCTGTTAGCAGTAAGCAGGGTTATTAGATAGTGTGTGTGCTGCTGATGTTTCACTGATTTTCCTGTGACCTGACATCGACCTTCAAGGAGAAAGCTAAGCTGACGTCGTCCCGCTTCACCGTCATGTCCACGTTCGCCTCGGTGAACATTCAACGCTGTCGGTGAGTTTGAGCTAATCTGACAAAACCATCGACCGTTGACTGTACCCCATGGCTAAACTCTGACAGCACTCCTCAACACAGGCTACGCTACTGAGAGACGTCGTCTTCATCCTCAGAACAGCTCCTGAGTGCTTTGGGCTCACCAATAAAAGCTCTATCAAAGGTCACAATCAACATTCATTGCTGTCGGTGGGTTGCACTGTGAAGGAAAGCTCGCTGAACAATGAATGCAACTGTGTCCCAGTCTTTCTCATCCCACGTTAATGAACAGACATGATGAAATCTTTTGCTAACTCGTGCTCGGTTTTGTTGATATCTCACATAATGAAAAATGAGACTGTATCTCAAAGACTGTCACTAGGTGCAGAACACTGCCTGTGTTAAGAAGAACATCAGAATAAATGGGATTCATCACAGATTTCAGTTTTTAATAATTTCTCATTATACCACAGCTTGGTGTGGACCTCAGAGCATCTCACAGCATACTGAAGGCTTCCAATCACCATTTTCCTGCCGTTTTATTAACCACATACACACAGTCGGACCTTCATGAAACCTTTTCCATCTAAGAATTTGAAACAAATTGTTTATTTCATGTTTAAATGAAACTAAAAGTAAAGCATGTAGGCCTGAATGTTCTAGTGTTGGATGATGACCCAAAGGATTATTTGGATGGAGTTATGGACCAGCTGCTGTGTGCTTGAGGCGAACCTGAGGGAGCAGAGCAGGTTTAGTGACATCAACATTTATCTACTACAGTTTACACAAGGAAGAGAAAATGTACCCTGGCTTTCCAGGCTAAGCCGAGATTATAGCTGGTTGCTGTTCGTTCATGAAAAAAATGATCTAAAATAAATTGGTCAAGTAGCTGAACAAGCTTATCGTATCTGCGTGCAGATTCCTCTGTGACGGGAGAAATGACTAGACAATCCTCTGGATTAATTATCGTCAGATTACAGTTCAAAACAAACACCAAGCGGTGGCCATCTTTTATCTGTGGATCTCTCCATATGGTTTTGTGTCATCTTGTGATGCCAAGAGGAATAAAATAAAGACCGTGATCTCAATGTGTTAAAGAGGAACGGATGGTATGTTTACGCCATCGAGTAACAAGAAAGCAAGAAAAAATAATCAAATGACATGCAACACACACACACGCACACACACACACATAAATAATTGAATTTATCTTCGGTAAGCTCTTTATTTTAGTCAGGGTTGAGTTGGATCTGGAGCCTTTCCCAGACGTGATGTGCTGGATGGGACACACTCACAGGTTAAAGTGGATTATGATGAATAAGTAGATGTTGGAACTCTGACAGTGATTGTGAGAAGGAGGTTACAGATTCAATTAGATCTCAAACTCTAGTGTAGGGATGAGGCTGTGGATCGGCTCTGGTCTCTCCATTCAACAGTCAATACATTTTATTTTAATATCATTACAGACTGTCTGCTGTTTTCCTGAATGAGTGTTTTAGAAGTTCAAGATGTTTATTAGAAATAAACAGCTTTAAAAATCATCAGATCGATTTGTGTTTGTCTCCTGATTGTCTCTAACACACTGCGAGATGAATCAGTGAGTTTAGCTGCAGAAACATTAACAACCTACATATTCTGTCAGGCGGGATTGAGACAGACTGACTGAGGTAACATGACTGGGGTAACATGACTGGGGTAACATGGAAGTCTACAGTGCAGGAGAATTCTGTTCAACTTCATTCTGGGGATTTCAGTGAATTCACTCAAATAATGGTTTTTAAGATTCTAGCAGAAAATCAGAGAAAAAAAACATTTTAATAAATCAATATATTATTAATATTATCTGTCTATTAAATCTAAATGAAATTTATCTATAAAAATAAAGTAAGCTTGATGTTTCAAACACGTGTAATTAAACATTGCATTTTCTTACATTCATTTTTATATTAGCAAAAAAATATAATTGTAAATGCTTATTATTAGCAAACATATTTACAACAGATATGAATAACGTGACTGAATTATGTGTAGAAATATGGTTCTTTTTTATCTACTACAGGTCTAAATCAAATGCATCTATGTAAATGTTTCAGAAAAAATATTCACATTTTCACTGCGTAAAAAAAAAATCTGAGCATGATAAAATATCTTTAATTCAGTTCATTATATGGACTGTTTCCTGTTTCAATAGTCAGAACAGAAACATGAATAGTTTTAGTATTAAAACATAAAGACGCTGTAGTTTACGCTGCAGACTACAGTTAACTAACCTAGTAAACATTAAAGCAACGTGTCAGGTACATTCACACATAACGTCTTCTTTAACACTCAGATTATCACTTCTGTACATGAACACTGCAGTTTAGGTGAATAGAAGGTTAAAGTCATCAGATTACAACAGGAACAATAAAAGGGAGGGAATTATTAAAGATGGACTATTGGATTAACTATTGTTTTTGTTTGTTTTTGTTTTTTTGGCTTTTGTTCCTGAGAAACATTTTACTTTGGTTTCTGCTCTCCAACATGCAGAAAATACACATTCTGGTTCTGATTGTGAGTCTGTTTTTTGGTTGTGATTGTGAGTCTGATTGTGGTTGTGATTGTGAGTCTGATTGTGAGTCTGATTTTTGGTTGTGATTGTGAGTCTGGTTTTTGGTTCTGATTGTGGTTGTGACTGTGGTTGTGATTGTGAGTCTGGTTTTTGGTTGTGATTGTGAGTCTGATTTTTGGTTCTGATTGTGGTTGTGATTGTGAGTCTGATTGTGAGTCTGATTTTTGGTTCTGATTGTGAGTCTGATTTTTGGTTCTGATTGTGAGTCTGATTGTGAGTTTAATTTTTTGTTCTGATTGTGAGTCTGATTGTGAGTTTGATTTTTGGTTCTGATTGTGGTTGTGATTGTGAGTCTGCTTTTTGGTTCTGATTGTGAGTCTGATTGTGAGTTTGATTTTTGGTTCTGATTGTGAGTCTGGTTTTTGGTTCTGATTGTGAGTCTGGTTTTTGGTTCTGATTGTGAGTCTGATATTTGGTTCTGATTGTGAGTCTGCTCGTGGTTCTGATTGTGAGTCTGATTTTTCGTCCTGAATGTGAGTCTAATTGTGAGTCTGATTTTTGTTTCTGATTGTGGTTGTGATTGTGAGTCTGATTGTGAGTCTGATTTTTGGTTCGGATTGTGAGTCTGATTGTGAGTTAGATTTTTGGTTCTGATTGTGAGTCTGATTGTGAGTTTGATTTTTGGTTCTGATTGTGAGTCTGGTTTTTGGTTGTGATTGTGAGTCTGATTGTGAGTCTGATTTTTGGTTCTGATTGTGGTTGTGATTGTGAGTCTGATTTTTGGTTCTGATTGTGGTTCTGATTGTGAGTCTGATTTTTGGTTCTGATTGTGGTTCTGATTGTGAGTCTGATTTTTGGTTCTGATTGTGAGTCTGATTGTGAGTTTGATTTTTGGTTGTGATTGTGAGTCTGGTTTTTGGTTGTGATTGTGAGTCTGGTTTTTGGTTCTGATTGTGTCTGATATTTGGTTCTGATTGTGAGTCTGCTCGTGGTTCTGATTGTGAGTCTGATTTTTCGTCCTGAATGTGAGTCTAATTGTGAGTCTGATTTTTGTTTCTGATTGTGGTTCTGATTGTGGTTGTGATTGTGAGTCTGATTGTGAGTCTGATTTTTGGTTCTGATTGTGGTTGTGATTGTGAGTCTGATTGTGAGTCTGATTTTTGGTTGTGATTGTGAGTCTGATTTTTGGTTCTGATTGTGAGTCTGTGAGTTTGATTTTTGGTTCTGATTGTGAGTCTGATTGTGAGTTAGATTTTTGGTTCTGATTGTGAGTCTGATTGTGAGTTTGATTTTTGGTTGTGATTGTGAGTCTGGTTTTTGGTTCTGATTGTGAGTCTGATTGTGAGTTAGATTTTTGGTTCTGATTGTGAGTCTGATTGTGAGTTAGATTTTTGGTTCTGATTGTGAGTCTGATTGTGAGTTAGATTTTTGGTTGTGATTGTGAGTCTGATATTTGGTTCCGATTGTGAGTCTGATATTTGGTTCCGATTGTGAGTCTGCTCGTGGTTATGATTGTGAGTCTGATTTTTCGTCCTGAATGTGAGTCTAATTGTGAGTCTGATTTTTGTTTCTGATTGTGGTTCTGATTGTGAGTCTGATTTTTGTTTCTGATTGTGGTTCTGATTGTAAGTCTGATTGTGGTTCCGATTGTGATTTGCATCACCATGGAAACAAACACAACAAGACTGTGTGTGTGTGTGTGCATGTGCGTGTGTGTGTGTGTGTGTGTGTGTGTGTGTGTGTGTGTGTGTGTGTGTGTGTGTGTGTGTGTGTGTGAGTTAGTCTCATTAATCATAATATTTCTAATGTAAAGTAATCATAACTAGAGGTGTGTGATTTTTAATTTGTCAGGAACACACACACCAATATGAAGCCAAAACTGCTGCTTTGATGTGTCATATTCACTGGCTTTAATTGGCATCTTTAATTAGGGCCTGCAACCTGCTTTGCTCCTGTTCCAAAAACGTCACAAAGCCACAAACTTGTATTTTGAGAAAGTATGTCTTGGTGTTCTTGGATTCGATGGCTGTGGTTACACACTGGCACCAGGGAAATGTGGGGATATGAAACACTACACCACAAAAAGACATCAGCATGAGGGTGTGTTATTCTAATGTTACACTCCAACTCTGTTTTAGATCAGAACATTACCCAAGCTTTCTTAACCGTGCATCCGTTCTAGTTTCATTTAAAAAATACTATTGTGATTATTCGTGTCAAAGCTCCAGTGATAATTTAACAGCTAGACAAATTGTTTTTTTACACACGTCGCACGTTTTAATTAAACACATACTGTACATTCACCGGCCATTTTATTAGAAACGGCTGCTCGTTTGTGCAGTTATCCATTCAGGGGATCGTGTAGCGGCAGCACAATGCAGGTCACATGATGTGCTGGTTTGAGTATTTCAGAACCTAGGATTCACACACAACATGTGTCTCTATACATGATGTGAAACGGCTTGAGCTGACATGAAGTCGCAGATGAGGATGATGACCCAAATAATCACCCTGTACAACTGCAGTGTGCAGAAAAGCATCTCAGAATGCACTGCATATTGACCCCTGAAGACAGCATCAGGCTTCACGGCTGTCAGCCAGGTACGAGTAACTGAGGATACGGTGTGTTCAGTGGAAAGTACAGTTGTAGTTTCACAGTAACAGTGTGTTAGTGTCACACTCTACCGTACGAGCATCTCTAACAAAGCTGTTAATGATCTACTGTACATGAGCAGCTCACTTGGAATTCTTAAAAATGTAAGAATGTCAACAATCCTGTCAGGGTTCCAAAGTATATACTGTATTAATAGAGATTCTGAACACTTTATTGATCTCAAGGGAAATTTCAACTGTTCCAACATCAAACAGAAAAAAACAAGGCACAAATACTCATATGAAAAGGATTAAAGTAAGAGTAGAATAAAGATAACGTAGGATAAAAGTCGGCCAAATAG
>NC_062519.1:21510825-21565825 GCF_022655615.1 Tachysurus fulvidraco
GTTCTCTGGTCTGTTCTCAGGTCTGATCTCTGGTCTGTTCTCAGGTCTGTTCTCTGGTCTGTTCTCAGGTCTGATCTCTGGTCTGATCTCAGGGCTGTTCTCTGGTCTGATCTCTGGTCTGATCTCTGGTCTGTTCTCTGGTCTGTTCTCTGGTCTGTTCTCTGTTATGTTCTCTGTTTTGTTCTCAGGTCTGATCTCTGGTCTGATATCTGGTCTGTTCTCTGGTCTGTTCTCTGGTCTGATCTCTGGTCTGTTCTCTGGTCTGTTCTCTGGTTTGTTCTCAGGTCTGTTCTCAGGTCTGATCTCTGGTCTGTTCTCTGGTCTGTTCTCAGGTCTGTTCTCAGGTCTGATCTCAGGTCTGTTCTCTGGTCTGTTCTCAGGTCTGTTCTCAGGTCTGATCTCTGGTCTGTTCTCTGGTCTGTTCTCAGGTCTGTTCTCTGGTCTGATCTCTGGTCTGTTCTCTGGTCTGTTCTCTGTTTTGTTCTCTGTTTTGTTCTCAGGTCTGATCTCTGGTCTGATATCTGGTCTGTTCTCTGCTCTGTTCTCTGGTCTGATCTCTGGTCTGTTCTCTGGTCTGTTATCTGGTCTGTTTTTCTGGTCTGTTCTCAGGTTTGTTCTCTGGTCTGTTCTCTGGTCTGATCTCTGGTCTGTTCTCTGGTCTGTTATCTGGTCTGTTTTTCTGGTCTGTTCTCTGTTTTGTTCTCAGGTCTGTTCTCTGGTCTGTTCTCTGGTCTGTTCTCAGGTCTGTTCTCAGGTCTGTTCTCTGGTATGTTCTCTGTTTTGTTCTCTGGTCTGTTCTCAGGTGTGTTCTCTGGTCTGTTCTCTGGTCTGTTCTCTGGTCTGATCTCTGGTCTGTTCTCTGGTCTGTTCTCAGGTCTGTTCTCAGGTCTGTTCTCTGGTCTGTTCTCAGGTCTGTTCTCTGTTTTGTTCTCTGGTCTGTTCTCAGGTGTGTTCTCTGGTCTGTTCTCTGGTCTGTTCTCTGGTCTGTTCTCTGGTCTGTTCTCAGGTCTGTTCTCAGGTCTGTTCTCTGGTCTGTTCTCAGGTCTGTTCTCAGGTCTGTTCTCTAGTCTGTTCTCTGGTCTGTTCTCAGGTCTGTTCTCAGGTCTGTTCTCAGGTCTGATCTCTGGCCTGATCTCTGGTCTGTTCTCTGGTCTGTTCTCTGGTCTGATCTCTGGTCTGTTCTCAGGTCTGTTCTCTGGTCTGTTCTCAGGTCTGATCTCTGGTCTGATCTCTGGTCTGTTCTCTGGTCTGTTCTCTGGTCTGTTCTCTGGTCTGATCTCTGGACTGTTTTTCTGTCTTTTCTCTGTTTTGTTCTCAGGTCTGATCTCTGGTCTGTTCTCTGGTCTGTTCTCTGGTCTGTTCTCTGGACTGTTCTCTGGACTGTTCTCTGGACTGTTTTTCTGTCTGTCCTCTGGTCTGTTCTCTGGTCTGTTTTTCTGTCTTTTCTCTGGACTGTTCTCTGGTCTTTTCTCTGGACTGTTTTTCTGTCTGTTCCTTGGTCTGTTATTGAGTCTGTTCTCTGGTCTTTTCTCTGGACTTATTTTTGTCTGTTCTTGGGTCTGTTATTGAGTCTGTTCTCTGGTCTGTTGTTGTCCTGACCATTTTGTAGGTAATGTGGATGTGGATTTGTCTTGTTTCACTGATGAATGGTGGTGTGACATCTCCTAGAGGGCAAATTGTCATCATCATCTAGGCAGGGTTGAGTTGGTACATCCAGTCTGTGTGGTTGTAATAAAGCAGAAAATTGCATTTCACTCATGTTTTTAACCAAAAGAAGCGTGTCTGAAGAGCCAGAATGAAGTAATGAGGAATGATGCAATGCTAAAAGAAAAAAATGAAATAATATGCAATCCAGAAATGAACCATATAAGCGGTGCAAACACAGTATTGTACTTTTGTAAGAAATATTTATAGCACTGGACAGCAGAGTGCAGGGAAGGGAGCAATGACCCTCCAGTGACCCTTGTCCCTGGGTCAACTGTTCACATCTCTCATTTGAAGGCTGTACAGGCTATAAAAATGCACACAGAACTTGTGTGTGTTATTGTGTGTGAGTGAGGTGTATTGAGGCAATTGTACCTTTTTAGCATCTAATGGATTCTGTGGTGCCTAATGATGCAAAAGGATCTCCTAGTTCCAATACAGTGAGTTTACTGACTCCTCATAACCTCATCTTGAACCTTTTAACCTCTCTCTAATAGTATCTATATATATATTATATATATATCTATATATTATATATATATATATATTATATGTTTATATCTATCCACTTATTCTCTATATATATAACTATATATCTATATATACATATATATATATCTCAATATATATATATATAATATATATATATATATATATATTAGCATAGTATATATATCTAAATATCTATAATCTGTCTGTCTATATCTCTATCTATCTCTATAAATTATCTCTCTATCTCTCTCTCTCTATCTCTCTCTCTCTATTTATCTCTGTCTATCTCTCTCTCTCTCTCTCTCTCTCTCTCTATCTCTCTCTCTCCCTCTCTCTCTCTATCTGTCTGTCTCTCTCTCTCTCTCACTCTGTCTCTCTCTCTCTCACTCTGTCTCTCTCTCTCTCTCTCTCTCTCTCTCTCTCTCTCTCTCTCTCTCTCTCTCTCTCTCTCTCTCTCTCATATGCCTAAATATATTGTTAACATTAGAACTAAGGAGAAACACTATAAAGTTAGTACCTTAGGTCACTTATGTTATAATGAATGTTATTTTCTTATGACCCCCCCCTCTCTCTCTCTGTCTAAAATGCAGCATGTTAATGATGAATAAGAAAATGGAAGCTTCTCTAACCTGAATATAATGACCGGTGCAGATACACATAAACAGCTTTATTGGCATGCAGAACATTGTCCAAAATGTCAGAGAAAAAGTCAAAAACAGGCAATGGTCTGGTGAAACAGAAAATCTGACAATATAACTAAGCTTGGTCTAATCAGGTGTACTGTATACAGACAAATCAGAAGCTCTGTGACTGTGAGCAAAGAACTTACATTTGTGTATTCTGGGGATGTTTGTTGGCCATCTGTATCTGCTGGGAGCTGGAGTTCGTGGATGTGGTTAATGTGATAGAGCACCCCAAAGGGCTCATTCCAAGTACACAGCTTTTCTAGGGCTTCTCCAATGGTCAGGACATATAAGGTGACTCACATGGAAGGTGACTCCCATATGAAGAGATATTCAGGCATGGTAGGTGATATGTCATTGGCCAGGGGACAGGGAACAAGGAATAAAAAGTACATGTACATGGGGATGAGCTTTCTACAGGAGCTGGATTGTCTCATATCTCTGGTAGCCCAGATACATAGCATTATTAGCATAATGCTCACAGGCATTGAGTTTGACCTTGGTCAAAATGTAGGTAAGTGGCTTGTCCTTAAGTCTGGAAAATTGCTTAACTGTCAAAGCAGCTTGGCTAATGTAAAAGCTTCCAGGATGAAATGCTGGTAATAAAGAATCATCCTAAGGACTAATTTGATCTGCTGTGCTAATAGAGTACGATTGTTGTCCATCATATAATCAAATTATTTGGAATGTGGGCCAGTTAACAACAGCAATCATCTTAGACTGGTCCATAGTGACTATTTTAGGTCTGACTATGTACTGTAGTAAGTGGAACTTCTCACCATTAATGTTTAACTGGTGCAAGACCTGGTGGACATGATAGTCGAGGGAAGGGAGTAGATCAAGATGTCATCACTGTAATTAGTATCATGTCCTTCAAGACATGATTAATCAGAAACTGGAACACTAAGGGGGAGCTAGAGAGCCCAGATAGTATTACAAGATACTTGTGGTGAACTAAGATGGTGCTGAAGGCCATCTTCTACATGCCCCCCTCTCTGATATGCACCAGGTTGTTAGCACTATAAATGTCTCGCTTGGTGAATGTTTGGGTGGAATTGCCCTAGTGCCAAGAAGAATATGATCAGAGGATACTGGTACTTGATTGTGCACAGTTAGGCACAGGAGATGTGGATGGATGTGGAGTTTACATGGGTGATGTGGATGGCCTGATGTATTCTTGCTGGAGTGCCTTCTGGATATATTTGTCAATGAGGAGGAGTGGCTCCAGAAAGCAAGTCGATGACGTAATTGTAGGGACGATGTAGGGCAACCAACTGGCCTTGGTTTTATTGAACACCTCTCTCATGGCCTGACATTTATTATTAGGCTTATTATGTTGAAATTCCACCATACAAGTCCATATGAATGAACCGTTAATTTAACAGAAAAATGCTTTAATATAAATCTTTGATTTTATACAAGAATCTTTTTTTTTTTCTGGGACAATAAAGACTTTAACTAACACTGAACAGAATTCTTTCTTTGCCAGGCTTGAGGCTTTGCAGGGTTTAAAATAAATGTCAATTTACTTCAACATTTTTATTGGTTTTTTTTTTTCTTCTTTCCAGGAACTAAAAAGAATTGTGTTTTTTGTATTCTCCTGTAGATGGCAGTACAGGTCTGGTAACAAGACTGAAGTACACACTGGATAAAATACACAGTCAAATCAAATCAAATTGTATTTGTTATCAAATTGTATATACACATACATACAGGGTACGTACGATATGCAGTGAAATGCTTTATGCAACTGTCCGGTATAAGAATAAAAATATAAAATAAAAAAAAAAGTATAAAAAAGTAAAAACTCAAATAAGAATAAAATAATAAAAAAGTCTAAACTATATAAGAAAACTATAATGTAACTAGTGAATGTAAGTACACAGTTCCATGTTCTCACTTCCAGACAATTTATGACAAACTTCATGAGAATGCACAATGTATTCATGATAATGTGTAAGTGGCATCTGCTCTCACATCGATCCTCTACATATATTCAGCTGTAACAAGTTACACAGGAATCATGTGTGAAAGCTGATGTTCTAATAATTTTATTATTTAGATGGTGCACAATCATCTGTTTGGCTTTGACATGATAGAGTGTGTCACTAATATGAGGCTGTACCTTACGCACACACACACACACACACACACACACACACACACACACACACACACACACACACACACACACACACACACACACACACACACACACACACACATACCAGAACTCCTTGAATGTAAAGGGTTAAGGGCTACGTTTATTCTATTGTACAGTCTGTGTTAATCCTCAATTTTTTATTTTCCCCCAATTTTGTCTTCCAGTCTATTTCGATATTGAGTTTTATCATTTGTATATCTTATTTTGTAATATCAATAATATATCAGTCAAATTTATATACAGTAATTTATTGAATGGACTATTTTATTCTCTATGATTATTTTAATTTTTTTCCTTCAACACCTCCGTTGATCTGACCTATTTATCTGTTTATCTCAGGCTCTCTTTTCCCATCACATAAGATCCCTCAAAACTCCTCTACTAGGTAAAGTACAAGGTCTCTCCCCTCACCTGAAGAGAACAGTAATCCTCTTTGTCCACTTTGGATGGCGCTACACTGGATGTCCCAGATGTGAATACTAACACGCTCTAGTCTAATTTGGCTTCAAGTCAGGATTAAACAATACCCCTAATTGTTGTTAGTGTACAGGTTCTAATCCTGTCCAGTGTCGGTCATTAATCGTCCTGTTTTGGTCTAAGATCTTGCTCTTGCTCCAGTTTCAGATTCAGGCTCTTCCTTTTCCCATCTGTTATCTCAGTCACAGCAACACTCCCAATGTCACGGGTTTGGATTCTGCCTCTATTCCCTATTCTAAATCCTGTCTCTAAATCCTGATAATACTAACAGTGTGTTTAATGTATTTTTTTTTTATCAGTTGTTTGTATAACGCTGTCTATATGTTGGCATGTGTCAAGTCTTCTAATGGAGATATTCTGATATACTACAGATCTCAGTGCCTCGATTTCTACATACAGTATTGTTTCCCTTTCCGTGTTGAGTTTTACAAGGAACTTTAGCATTTAAAATTTTGATTAACACCAAAAAAGGAAGAAAACTGCATTTGAAGTTTGTACATCATGTCTACTGAAAACTTTCACAACTCTGGCAGTCTAAAAGTGTATTAGTTTTATTGGGATTTGATTTAATATGTTATGTATAAGATTATAAACATGAACTTAGTCTAGACCACTACAGAGCGCTAATACTAACCTTTTATCAGCTTTAAACCTCCTAAACGGTACGTTTTGCATCCTAATCTTCAGGATTGTCTTGATTAGTAAATATTTGTATGTACAATTATTTTTATTTAATAGCTTCTACATTATTGAGTTTAAAAGCATTTTAGATTTCCAAACAAAAAAAAAGTTACAATTAAAAAAATTAAAAATAATTAAATGAAATGAATTGCTCGAATAATTAAACATAACAGACACCTTTTCAGAAAAATACTAAAAACTAAACAAAGCAAAACAAACAAACAAACAAACATGAAACAAACAAACAAACATTTTTGTTGTAAAACAAGTGTTAGAGAAGATCTGTGGCAGAATCTCTAAGATGTAGCATAAATATATTATATTATAAAATATAACGTTTAGTAAATATGACATTATTAATAACATTATTATTATTAACATTAATAGTTTATTTTGTTTTTAATTTTTTAAAAGAATAAGCAAAGTAGCCACAGGGTTATAAGGACCGTTTAGTTTATTACTGTTCACTGCTCTTCATATTTTTTTTTTTTTAAACAGCAACATTTTTTGAAGGAATCTACGCTGTACAGCATTTTATACACGTGAGTCTTTTGCACATCTCTGTACACGGTTCTGACTATATATGAGGTTAAAGTTTAGTAAAGTTAAACAGAGTATTTCCCTTCGACTGTGTCACATCAGCACAGCTCCTGGGTCCGGAGTGGATTCGGGATTCTCTCTTTGGTAGCGACATAATGAATAAAACTTCCTCAGCTAGCTCATGGATCACCTGTCCACAGGACGGCTTTCTCACGATGGCCGTACAGCTGTGAGATGTTAATATCTCCATGTGTTTTGGATATCACAATTAACACATGGTTATTATCAAGCTTTGTTCTCATCTGTTCTCACTTTATCAGGCACTATTGCAGACTAAGTGTAACGATCGCTCATTACTGTTGAACAGAATCTTTTATTATAAACTTTATATTTTATAATTATTGAGTAAGTAACCTTGAGAGGAACTGGACTCAAACAGGATCCATCCTCATCTGGGAGACACCAGAGAGTGTGATTATAAATAATGTCCTTTCTCTAACTGTATTTTTTCCTGTCGAGTTTATTCAAAATATTAAAATGGTGTAGACTTTTTGTAGGCTAGTCATAGCCCAGATGAATTAACAGAATAAAAGGAATCATTTTCATAGTCGTGACCTTTAACACCTCTGTGAAATCCAGTCACATACGACAAGGTGAATTTTTATGAGGATTGGATACTTGTTTCCTGTCTGATGGAGAACTTCTCATGGAAATGCGCTCATGCCAAAACTATTAATTACCTTTTAGCAGAAACGCTTTGAGCCGCTAATCCGGGAGGACGAAGCCCCCTCTTTCCTCTCTTAATTGCCACTTGCCGTTTTAATGAGATATAGAATACGCACAAAGCATGTCTGACTTGAAATGGATCGCTCACCAGTGGCCAAATGTGCTGATACGTCAAGGATAGAACCTTTACCCTGACAGCTCGGCTAACTCGTGAGGCCAATTAACACTTCCTCAGTGAGCAAGGCACGAGCCCTCGTGAGCATGGCGCATGCAATGTGAGGGCCTGGTGGAGAATGGAGAAGTGAGTGAGCTGCTCAGGTAAAAGCTGGGTAATCATGGCCGACCACAAGGTGAGCTGCCCTGGCTTTGGGAATTTAAATTTTTTTCCAGTGATTGTTTTTCTCTCATGATGCCGATTTTCATGAACTAAATGTTAAACACATATCAGTGTCAGAATTGTTTATGAAAACATTTATTTGGCATTAAGGAGTAGAGTCATGGAAAGTGTCTTAATAGGGATGCACCGAATAATTTTAAATACATATTCATTCGACTACATGCTCGGTAAATAAAAATGAGAGAGAGTCTGTTAAACTAAGGTGGTTTAACTCCTAACTCACTGGGTTAAAACATATTACTGCCTAAAAAACTTCTTTAGCTTCTTCAATCTGGCCATATTTATAAATATATTCAAGGAGAAGCATCACTGGCTCTTTGTTATATCATGAAAGACAACTTGATGCCAAAGCATCTCGATCTTTATTCATCCTCCTTTTCCTACTTTTTCCTTCGCCATCTTATTCGATTAGACATGGAGTGGACTAACATTGAGAAACCATGGTGGTGGATAAAAGGATATTCTAAGCACCGTTGCTCTTTGGAGTGAATATAAATAAGTTCCTGGGGAATGTAAAGAGCAGGGTATCGTGGGTAAGCAGCCTGGGGTCACCATCCATCACACAGATTTGAGCTCGGAGTAATAGACAAGACCGGCACGAGGCAAGAAACCTGAGCCACTACAAGATAAACACATGCTCCCTCCAAAATAACAATAGACTCCTATGACCTGTTATGAGAGCTGTGCTGCACCACCTGACATTGTCATGTGTGGACTTTAGGGTGTAGAGTTACAGTTAAAAGTGGCCCGCTGTTGTACGAGTGGACAAACATAAAGGTAATTTGTTTATGAAAATGACTTCAGGAGTCGGAACTGAACCCCTGATTAAACTTTAAAAAAGTTTTGGCAAATAAATCACTGCTTTGTGCTCAAATTGTATCCAGTGAGAATACTTCATATTGGTGATGGATTCATTTCACTGTCAGTTCACAATATCTATACTGTATATATTTACATACAAAATCATGCGTGTGCAAATTCCAGGACTAAAATTCTACGTACTGTATTTCCCAATTCTTTTTGTTATTTAACAGAAATATGTAGAAATAATAATTCCTGGAATAAAAAAAAGAATGGCAATATAAAAATCATGCTATTTGAAACACGTGGCATTAAAGTACTGCCTTCAGAGCAGCATTTGTTAAAATCCCCGAGAGACGCGTGTGTATTACACCAGCATATTTGCAGTCTGACATGAAATGCAGTTGTGCCATTCTAGCAGAGACTCTTTGGAAACCTACCAAACTGCTGCAATTGCAGTTTCTCTTTCTCCATGTCTCCATGTATCTCCTGCTCTTTCACACAACACACAACTTTCTTTTAATTAAAACATTCATAATTGATTTCTTGTCACATAGCCATCATTTAGAAGAATGGTAACGTTTCAATACATCTACTGTATACTGGTCCTTATGGGTCCACTGACTCTGACGTTATGCTGGTTCTTCCTCAAGCTGAAAACAAATACGGTCACTGATCACTGTTTGCTGTTAGGGATAACGTGAACATGCCAGTGTTTCTGTCTTCTTACTGTCCTGTTTTAATTAGAGGGTTGTGAGAGATTCTGTGGACCTGCTGGTTAGAGTAATAAACAATCTCTGTCAGTCTTAAACCAAAATAAGGTGTAAAATCAGACAGAGTGATGTACGATACAACAGAGGCTGATTAATTATAACACACAGACACACACACACACACACACACACACACACACACACACACACACACAGACACACACAGACACACACACAGACACACACACACAGACACGGACACACACACACACACACAAACACACACACACACAAAGAGACACACACACAGACACACAAACAGACACACACACACACACACAGACACACACACACACACACACAGACACACAAACAGACACACACACACACACACACACACACACACACACAGACACACACAGACACACACACACACAGAGACACACAGACACACACAGACACACACACACACACACACACACACACACACACACACACACACACACACACACACACACACACACACACACACACACACACACACACACACAGTAACTCCAGAGGGACTGTGTGGGTGTGCTTCCGATACCATTTGCTGTGATTTTCCTGTACATCCACCTCCATCATTGTCCTATGTGTGTGTGTGTGTGTATTTTTATGTGCATGTGTGTTTGGGGTAGTTTCGGGTCCCCTGATGCTAAGCTGTTGAAGTCCCTGCAGCTGCACCCCGAGCCCATAGATTTACAGGTGCCACTGTGTCTTTCATCAGAGGAAGTCTACTGACCGGCTGTTCCTCACTTTTTTTACAGGATGTTGTCATTGACTCCATCTAAGAGCTCTAAGATCTGAATTTAGTAAATAATGATTCTCAGAAAGTGAAAGTGCTTTTGTTCTTTAACACAGTTTATGGGCTTTTCTCTAAATTCATTTCCGTGGTTGTTACAGTAGGTTTCTGCTAACATTAGAGCTTTGGACACTTCTACAGATTTTATTAACATATGCAATGATAGAGATTGAGCCATGAGCATGTTTTACACAAATGTCTGAGCTAATGTCAGTACGTCAACAGTGTAAATAGATAGATTTTTGATATGGCACAAGTATTATAATTTATTCAAGGCTAACAAGAAAAATGGATTTAAAGATTTTATAACCTGTTATGATGGATAGAAAGAAATATGACGATAATAAAAAAAAAATTAAATATTATAATGTCATTAACTGTGATCATAGAATCTGTCATTTAAAAATGGTATTATTATTATTATTATTATTATTAATAATAATAATAATAATAATAATAATAATAATAATAATAATAATAATAATAATAATAATAATAATAATTAATAATATTAATAATTAATAAGTTATTTTGTGTGAGAATAAATCTCATCACCTTAAATACATAAGTAAAAGGCTAATAATCCTTACAGTGGGGTTTGTACAGATTTTAGCTGTTTTGTTTTTTTAATATTATGTAATATTATATAAAGATTTGTGTCACAAAAGGAAAAGTAATTTTACAATTAATCAACAATCACATCACATGAACAGCAGGATAAACATTTTCAATTTTGATTTTATGGCTTTATTTGTATTTAATACCAAATAAAGGTCAGGTTCAAAAAAAAGGTAATAAAAGGTCAATAAAAGTTCATAAACATTTGTTAAATAATAATCAAATTAGTCAAATTTTACACACACACACACACACACACACACACACACACACACACACACACACACATACTGAGATTGGAAGATATAGCATAATTATGGGAAATAAGATGACGGTTAAAGCCATAAAACTTTATTCCATCTACAAAACGATTACTTATTAGTATAAGTATGAATTAATTACTACTTATTTTATACCATGAGTCATTGATCATTCTTTAATTCTAAAAGCATTAAAATCGCTCTTAATCCTATTTGCTTTGTTTAAAGGCAATCAAAAGGAAGCAGATGCCTCAGGGAACATTTCTAACACCAGCCTCTGTTTCTCTTCTGAAGTGCAGTGTAATAGGCAGAAGGGCAAACATTTTCTTCTACCCTACTGAGAGAGAGGGAGATTTAATGAGCAGGAAAGCCTACTCAAGCATGTAAAAATTCTACCATTCCGGCTATTATTTCATCGATGAATGAAAGCTAATGGGGAGTGCCAAACGCAGCAATGAACCAGGCTCTTTTCCCTCTGAAATGTCTATAATGGTTAAATCAAACGGCTATTACACACATTAGCCTGCTGTAAGAGAGCCACAAAGGATGAGATAAAAGATTATGACTATCACTATGTAACCATGCTGGGGATTATCGCTCAACACATCTCTCACCTCCTCACCACATCCAAGCATTTTTAATTAGCCATGTTTTAGAGTGTTTCTGCAGTTCTGGCACTGCAAGGAGGAAATGAGAGATTTCTATTTACATTCATTTATTGAAGAGGCTTAGAAGTGAGACATGATCCAAACTAAAAGCCAACTCTCTCTCTCTCTCTCTCTCTCTCTCTCTCTCTCTCTCTCTCTCTCTCTCTCTCACACACACACACACACACACACACACACACACACACACACACACACACACACACACACACACACACACACACACACACACACCCTGAAAAAGATTGAAACTTTTTAAAACAAAACATCCGTTACATTTGTTCAAATAGTTTGTCGCTGAATTGACCGGAATCTTTGCCTATGAAAGTTTATTTAAACTATTATGAGGATTCAGTACTGACTGATCATCTTTATCATTTAAAACACCTCCTCATGAAAACTTTCATAAAGACACTACTTTAATATACATCGTGTACATATGCTACACTTCTCTCTTCATTATTCCCTGTACATCCATTGAATTCTAGCAACTTCTTTTTGAACAATAGATGGAAAAGTTATTATGAGAACACTATCTTTTATTTGTTACATAAGATGGCACAGGTCTGCTTCTGAACTTGTTCACCAGCCTCTAAAGCCTTTTTCCTGGAAAACACAACCCCATGCACCACTTTTCCTCCCTGTAGTGACACCCTGAGGATGAGACGTCACAATTTTCAACACTTCCTCCAGGCCTGGCCTCAGAAGGCGCTTTGCTTTGCGTGTTTTTTAAGAGTTGGATGAGGGAGGTGGGTGAGAAACAAACGGACCGGCTCAGACACTTTGATCTTTGTTTCCTGCCTATTATTTACCTCTCTTTCTCACGAACCTTTTTTTTCTCATTCTCTTTGCCTGATTACCTCTTGTTTCCCTCACATTTGGCCTGGAAAAGACAATATGTTGCTTTTTAAACGTTTTTGACAGGAAACTATAAAATTTCTGTTGTCACTGCTCCAGTGCAGTGCAACTATTATGAGGTCTGGATTTTGGGATTATATGTTTTAAAAAGGAGGAAATGCGCAGGAAAGGAGGAAAACTTCTGAATACGGAGACTATCTATAAAAAAGATGGATGTATTGTGTCTTATACCAGGTCTATAAACACTACAGATGCTTTAGTATGATGGACGTAGATAAAGGATTGTCACTGCTGGGAATATTAAAAAAGAAAAAACCTATAGTATCTGCTTATTGTGTAATAGTAGAGGTAATGGACTGAGGGGTTTTAATCAATTCTATGTACTTCTACCTCAATCCAGCTTTTTTGTAAGAAATCTGTGTAGAATATATGAGAAACTGTCTTACAGTAAATGGAAAATAATTCATAATGAAATATATATATATATATATATGTACTGTGCAAACTGCGAGTTTCTTTAATTGGCTTGTAACACATGCTTGTAATGTTAATAATGCATAATAACACTGGGTTTAAAGTATGTTTTTTAACATATTTATATACATATTTATATAACGGTCAAGTTGTTGAAAATGTAAATGTACAAACTTCTATTCCGTTTAAATTTAACTTCATTTAACTTAGTTGCTTTTGAACCTGAGCATTATTATAACTATTAATTAATTTATTTTTTATGTTCAAATAGCAGGCAGGAGTCTGTGTGCATGGAACTGATCATAATACAGTGGGACTAATTCCATCAATAGAATTAAAATTTATTAACTATATAATTATTAATTTGTAGTTATACTGTATGATGGATAGATAATTATAAGAGATATGGAGTGCTTCCTGTTTTGCTGCGTGATAAATGGAATTCATTTATAATGAATGCATTATAATGTGCTATGTGGATGTTCGTAGTTTATGATGGTCTTCATAGAACATGCTCCTATGAAACGTAGACGAGGTGGGAGGTGTGATCTGAGCTCAGGGAGTGTGTGTAGAGTCTGTGAGGTGTGATGATAAAGGTAAAGGGCAGGCAGTAGCAGGACCTCGAGTGAAGGGCCATTAATCTACGGGTGTGTGTGTGCCACTGACTGCCTGACCGTTATAGCCACACATAGCCATTGCCTTGACCCTAAAACAGCAGCACCCCAGCAGATCTGCTGAAAAAGCAGCAGGATAAATCAGAAATCGCTTCCAGGAGCGTTACGGGATGATCGGACAGAGCTGGGAGAAAGCATGTCATTAAAGCGGGTTGCTGCTGAGGGTCACAGCGTACATCCGTTTAGTCTCTTGCCATTTATTCTAAGTGGACTTTAACACGCACAGGAGAATTGATTGTTGTTGTTCTGTCAGCAGGTACACAGAGCGGGTTGTGAGTAAATCCTTCTGTGGGAATTTTTAAATATAATGTTTTTCGAGCAAGAAAAAGCATGTTACTTAAACAAGGAATGAGCTTAAAAAAAAAAAAAAACTAGAGTCACGAGACAGATATTATTTAAAGCCAGAGAGATGAATAGAAAATAGAGTTTCTACACAGGATTAAAAAACCTTTCAACAGCAGGCACTGAAACAAAGACGTTTTACAGAAATTTCAGTTCAATTCAATTTATTTGTTTAGAGCTTTTAACAATTCACATTGTCTTTGTATATTATTATCTATTTTTAATGATCAAGCCTGAGGTGACGGTGGTGAGAAAAACCTCCCTGAGATGAAATGAGGATATAACCATGAGAGGAACCAGACTCAGAAGTGAACCTCCTCCTCCCCATTTGGTGACAGTGGACAGGAAATGATGTCAATGTAAATAATGCAAATGTAAATAATGTCATTTCTACAACGGTTTATAGTCGAGTGGAATAAAGCAACCGAGAGCTCCTGAGGAACTAACAGGTCAGAGTCATTTCCCAGAGTTCACCACAGACCCAACACTAATTCCTTCCTGCCAAAGTCTTCAAATGTTCGCTGATGAAAATCCGACCACAAAACTGTCTGATGCAACAGCAGCTCCAACCCTGATATGATTTCAATTTTATCTCTAATGAGCGAGTCCGAGGCGAGAGAGTGTCAAGGAAACGATCCCTGAGCCCGCATGAAGCAGTGTTACAGCTGCTAGAGCAAAAATCATTTATACTTAACGGTTTCCCACAAAGCGGTAATTAAAATAGTGACCTCATCCTGTAGTGAAGCTAAGCACAGTTAATACATCACCAGGATCTCCTGACTGCAGATCTATGCTGTTGCTTATCATCAATCAGCGACCCAAATCCACTGATCTTATTTCCTGATCTTATTAGCGTGTTATGCTTATTCCTGCAGAGTGACTGCTCAGGCTGTTGACTCTGGTCCCTGTCTGCAGATGAAAGGAAAAGGGGGGCACCGGTCATGGTGGGAGAAAAGAAGGCTGGCCATGGCCTGTTTGAAGTAAGCAGTTGGGAGTTTGATGACAGAACAGTCTTTGGGAATTTAAGAGTGGCTTGGAGTGAGCTTCCCCCCTGGATGACACCTCCAGGAAGGAAGTTTTTCTCCTTCCAAAGGACCTTGCTTTATTTATATTCCACATTTTCATCGAGGGAATCTTTCAAAGGGAGCTTTCTTTTTTTTTTTTTTTATAAACTAACCCTAGTTAGCCTCTGCTTTAACGAGCTACTGCTACACTACTACTACATTAGTATGCAGAAAGATTTAGATCATGGATTTATTTATTTTTTTTAATTTTGGTCAAGAAAAAAAACTGTTTAAACCAGTCTATTATTAAGGTTGTAGAAGTACACAGTAGTAAATCTGAGCATATGCAGATCTCATCGGTGTCTAGTGTTTTATATGCCTTGTCATGCTCATTGACATTCACAATGATTTCAAATCTTTGCTGAGAAAATCAGTACACTGTAATCACTGACCATGTTTATCACCGTCAGGCAGAGATGCCAATAACAGCATGACCTATGGGCATGAACGTCTCCGGCCCCAATCTTTGCTTCTCACCGAGGATGACGACCTGATTAGAGCTGCAACTCCCAGTCATGATGTGGAGACAAGCCTTCCATCTTTATCTATTATTAACTCAGCAAAGTGGGTGATAAATTAGCCAACCATCAAAAGGGGCCATATCATTTAGAGCTGTATCACTGCAGACAAACAGCCCTGGCGAGTGACCGTTGGCCCCTGGGTGAGTCTCTGGCTCCCCCTGGACTAGACTCAGAGGCAAATCAAAGACAGGCAAATCAAAGAGGGCGTGTACATGTTAACCTACCTGTCATTTAAATTAAGTGGTACAACATCTGAACGTAGATTTAACTTACTGCTGTCACTTTAAGCTACAGATGACATATTTGCTCTCTACCAGTGTAGTGTTTCTTCATAGCTCATCTTTAATCCCTTAAAATGATGATAAACAACCAAAAGCTTTAGTGAAATCAAGCATGAAAAGAAACTAAGAAAATAAGATCAGTTATTTCACTGATGAATGTGAACTTCGGACAAATAAAATATCACCCTTTTATGCACCAAAAGAGGAAATGTGAAGACGCTTGGCCTCATGAATACTTTAATTAAAATATAAGACATGGACAAATAAACAGAAGGAGAGATCGGTGCATTGTTAATGCATTTATAATCCATTCACCGTTGGATAAAATGTTCAGAGATGACTCATATTAACCCAATGGTCACCCGTACATCAGCTTCAGGTAATGTCCACATCAAACATCAGCACGGTGAAGAAGTCTGATCTCTGTGACTTTGAACTGTTGAGCTCCTGGGATTTGCTGCAAAAGAAGAGAGGTCAGAAGGTCAGAGGAGAAAAGCCAGACTGGTTGTGCTGACAGAAAATGTATGATAACTCAAAAAAAAAAAACTCTTTACAGCTGCGGTGAAAGGAAAGGCATGTCAGAATGCCCAAAATGCCAAACGTGAGAACATCAGAAACCCACAACAGGTTCAACTCCAGATTGGTGTTTTGGTGACAACGGACACAAGAGTTTTTTTTGTTATTTCTCCCCCAATGTGCTCTTGCCAATTCCCATCCACATGACAGATACCAAACAGAGAAGATGAAGCACCTGAAGCCATCATGAATAGTATGCCATCTCTCCCACCCTGAGTGCACAGCCAGTGACTCCTGGGCATAGATGGCAAAGGCAGCGGCAGGATTTTTAACTTGCAGTCTCTCAACAGGGCAAACATGTTTCTCAATTCACAAGGCAGAGATAGCTGTCTGACATGAAAGAGTTCAGTTGTGTTGAGAGTGTTTACACTCCTCAGAGCTCCCGTATTATCCCCTTTATCCTGCTTAAAGAGGCCACTGGCATTAGGGAATACCAGTGCCGTGAAGAGGTGTTACACATCATAGTGACATTCACATGACTGCAAGACCCAAGGTTTCCCAGCAGAACATTGCCCAGGGCATCACACTGCCTCTGCCAGCTCACATCCTGGTGCCATCATTTAATGGTGTCAAATGATGTCAAGCAAAATGTGATTCATCAGCGCAGCCACCACCTTCCATTGCTTTATGGTCCGGTTCTGATGCTCACAGTGGTGAAGAGGGGTCAGCATGGGCACAATATAGGCACAACATGGGCACTTTCAGTAATCTGTTCTACAGTAGGTCTTCTGTGGGGTCATACCGGACAGGATAGTCTTCACTTCTATGACCCTGTTGTCTTCCTGGGAACACTGTTGGTAGGTAATGTTATGTTATGTAAGTTTTTAAAGGTTTAATGCATTACTTAACTGCTAATTCACTTCACTGTATTCACTGTTGGTTACACAGTAATCTCTACTTGAAGTCAAGCAAAATACGGAGTCATCAAACATCAACATTTAGAATAACTAAAAAAACGACATTGTTTTTTGTAAATAAAAATAGAAAACGATAAAATTACCTTTCTAACTAAATATTGATGAAGCTATTCATTGAGAAAGCTGTCTAAGTTAAACAGACTAAAAACTAAACATACCTGAAAACGATAGAAAAGCATTTTTGACAAAAGATTAACATTAAAAATGAAATTTTTACATGATGAGATGTTGTATACATAATAGTCACAGTCCCGGAGCAGGGATGACAGAGGAAAATAAACGGAGAACATTCAGATGATCAGGTCTCTTGCCACCGATTAATTAATTAGGAAATTACATGACATACTCCAGACAGTTCTCTGGAGAAATCAAAGGAAGGAAAATTACTTCATTTATGCCTCTCTCTCTCTCTCTCTCTCTCTCTCTCTCTCTCTCTCTCTCTCTCTCTCTCTCTCTCTCTCTCTCTCTCTCCCCTCTCTTTCTCTCTCTCTCTCTTGCTCAGACTCTTCCACTTTGTTTGTCTTGTCATCGCTTGATTAATTTTCTTGAGGTAAATCACAACAGGAGTGTGCATGTGTAAGTTGTCAGTGTGTAGATGTATCTATTCATCACCTCAGGGAGAGTGAGAAAGGTTGTGTGTGTGTGTGTGTGTGTGTGTGTGTGTGTGTGTGTGTGTGTGTGTGTGTGTGTGTGTGTGTGTGTGTCAGAGAGGCCCTTGGGTAATCTTGACGGGTGCGGACACAGGGGAGGCCCAGAGCACCATGTAAACAAGATAGTGATGTCGGATAAGAGAGGCTGATGGTTAATGACAAATGGCTAATAACGCAGGAGGACTGCAGTGAGTGAGGAAGTCTATTGATTATCCTTATTACCCAAAGCATCCGTCTTAAGAGAAGAACAGGGGGTAGATGAGGGAGGGAGGGAAATTAGCTAGCTCATTCCCAACTGACGGACTGATTGCTTTGGGGTCCCTGAAAGGGACAAATGGATTCAGACACACACACACACACACACACACACACACACACACACACACACACACACACACACACACACACACACAAACACACACAAACACACACACCCCCATCTGAACTAAAATAATGAAACTAATTTCATTATAGCTACCGATAACTTTATAATAACACTGTATTATCATTGTATAATGCACATTTTACAGTATAATAGAAACCACTGAACTAAGAAGTTCCATCTCTAGACCTGCATGAGTTCAAGTCAAATCAAGAAGAAGTCAGGAAGCTTTTATTGACAATTAAACCTTACATATCTGACACAGTAAACAGTTTAATGAGCAAACGTTCCAACGTGTGCAACGTGTGTGTTAGTGGTAGGTGAAGTAGATGAATGTTATCTAGCTTCCTTGCCACAGTTTGAGGTAAAGTTGTGTGAAATATACAAAAGCAGTTTAGGGAATGTTGCTGGAGATTTCAATCACGCCATCCTGAGATCTGTACTACCCAAATTTCATCACAATATCTCCTGTTCTACCAGAGGGGACAACATGCTGGATCAGGTATACACAAACATACCTGGGGCATACACGGTCATTCCCCTCCCCCACTTGGGTCAATCTGATCGCCTCTCTTTGTTCATGCTACCAAAAACACACCACTGATGAAACGAGTGAAACCAGCTATGAGGACAGTAAAGGTATGGCCATTTCTTCTCTACAGCAACAGTTTCAGGATACTGACTGGAACATGTTTGCCCCACATTGGACTCTGACACAGACATGGACATTTACACATCATCCGTTTTGGACCATATCAACACGTGCATTGACAATGTCACTACCGTCAAACAGGTGAAATTCTTTTCTAATCAAAAGCCGTGGATGAACTCTGAAGTCCGTCTCCTGCTGAACGCAAGAGATGCTGCTTTTAAATCTGGCAACGCAGTGGACCACAACAGAGCCAGGGCAAACCTGAAAAGAGGCATCAGGAGAGCCAAACATACATTAAAACTCTGACCCCAGACAAATGTGGAAAGGCATCCAGACCATCACAGTCTACAAACCGACACCTCGATTTCAACCAACCAGCAGTGCCTTCCTACGGGAAGAACTCAATCACTTTTTTGCTTGTTTCAATCAACCTATAGGACATTTCAGCTTAACCGCTGACTCTTCTACTGCTCACAGTTCACTTTCACTCTCAACAATGGTCGTCTATTCAGCGTTTAGCAGAGAGGATGCACGCAAGCCAGCTGGTCCAGACGTGGTCCATACCGGGACTGTTCTCAGAGCATGCGCTGGACAACTGCCACAGGTTTTCCATGACATTTTCAACCTGTCACTGGCCCAAGCCATGGTTCCTAGATGCCTGAAGACTACAACCATTATACCAGTGCCTAAACACTCAGCTGCTGAATGCCTGAATGACTTTCACTCAGTTGCACACACCCCTATTGTTATGAAGTGCTTTCTGAATCACCTCACTGCAGGCCTACCACCCACACTGGACCAACACCAGTTTTGCCTATCGCCCGAAAAGGTTCACAGAGGATGCAGTTTCCACGGCTCTTCATTCAGCCCTCACCCACCTGGATAAAAACAACTACTGTACATGCTACCGGAATGTTGTTCATTGACTTTAGCTCTGCGTTCAGTACAGTCCTCCCCTCTGTATTGATCACTAAACTCAGTGACCTGGGTATCTGCACCTCCATTTGCAGTTTGATTCTGGGCATTCTCACCAACAGACTTCAATCTGTTAGGTTGGGCAAACAGGTATCCCCAACCCTTATTCTGAACACTGGCATCCCACAGGGCTGTGTTCTTAGCCCACTACTTTACTCCCTGTTCACCCACGACTGTGCTCCTCTGCATAACTCCATCAAGTATGCTGATGACACCACCGTGGTCGGCCAGATCAGCAACAACGACAAATCAGCCTACAGGGAAGAGATCCGAAGCCTGACAGCATGGGATGCCATCAACAACCTGACCCTCAACGAAACGAAGACTAAAGAGCTCAACGTGGACTTTCAGAAATCTAACAGCAGGAGACATTCCCCAGTCTACATCAGTGGAACTGAGGTAGAGCAGGACTCCAGCTTTAATTTCTTTGGAGTTCACATCTCTGAGGATCTGTCCTGGCACTAGAACATTTCAGCTCTGGTTAGAAAGGCACAACAATGCCTGTACTTCTTGAGGAGCCTTAAGAAAGCCTCTTTAAAGTCCCTGTCCCCAGGGACTTTAAAGAGTTTCTACCGCTGCATCATCGAGAGCATCCTGACCAACTCCATCACTGTATTGTATGGAGACCCCACTGTGTGTGAAGGTAAACATCGCCCAATGCATCACTGGCACCCAACTACCTGCCACTGAGCAATATATATATTGCATGCTGTACATATGTTTACATTACACCCACTCCCTCTCTCTCTCTCTCTCTCTCTCTCTCTCTCTCTCTCTCTCTCTCTCTCTCTCTCTCTCATATACCATTAGATATTACATGCTGTACATATGTTTACATATATACCTCTGCCGATATATTACATGCTATACATATGTTTACATTACACATACATTATTCTCTCTCTCTCTCTCTCACATACACACACACAAAGATATACACCACACACACACACTCTCACACACACACATACACCTCACACACACACTCTCTCACACACTCTCTCTCTCTCACACACACACACACACATGCACACACGCACACACACTCTCTCTCTCTCTCTCTCTCTCTCTCTCTCTCTCTCTCTCACACTCTCTCTCTCTCTCTCTCACACACTCTCTCTCTCTCTCTCTCACACACACACACACACACACTTTCTGTTTTACACACACTCTCTCTTGCTCTTTCACACAAACACACACACACACACACACACACACACACACACACACACACACACACACACACACACACTCACACGTCACTTCTTTCAAAGTGGAATTTGATGCTAGTGCAAGGAAACTTAACTTAAGTTTTGCACAATTATGGAAAAATCCAGTGCTTAGAGGTTTTAGGACCTTAGTCTTCCCGGGTCTAATTGCTATGGACACTCTTCCCCAACACGTGTCACATAAAGTTAGCTCATAAGTTGTGGTTGGAAAACATTGAAGAAAAGTGTAATAGTGGACCACCATGGACTAGTTGGAATATAGATTTACAAGACCAGGTTATAAAAGCTGATAGTTTACTTGCTCTAATATTCTCATGAATTTGCACTTTGCATAGTTTCCAGGTGTCTTAGTTCTCTTAAAATAATCTGTTGTGGTAGTAACATGATTATAATCAACTGCAATGTTCCTCATTTCCATAGAAATTCTTCACAGTGACTTGCAGAAATACAGAAAACTACTTCTATAAACAAACCCTGAGAGATTCTTTTGTGGAACATTGCCACGTCTTCATGATGCTGTTTGTTGAGATGTGCTCTTATTGTATATTGAGATTAGGGGACACTGTAAATGCATTGAGTTAATTATGTGACTGCCGATGGTGAGTGATTGCACCCGAACAAATATAACGTTTTCACTGTAACAGGGTGAACACGTCTGCAATCATGACTTCAGGTTTTTATTTATTAATCAGTTTCAAATATCATGACACAATTCCAATTAAATCCATTGCAGTTTTAGCTTATGGTAATGTTCAAGGGGGTCAATACTTATGCAAGTTACTGTACAATGTAATGTCCCAGATGTATCATCTGTTTTGGCAATGCTGTTTTTATCCCAGCTCCAATGTCTGCTTTGTTAACTGTTTATCTTCAGTAGAAATGATCAAAGAAGGTATTCAGGTGTTGGCCAGGTACGTTTCTGCCCTGACCTGCCCCCTAGTGGACAAAGCTGCTATGTTGCTCGCACAGCTGCCACATCCCCACATGTGTGCATGGCCATGCGTCAAGTATAACCCTGGTCTAGGTGCAGAATGCTGACTTCTTTAAGCCAGCGAGGTCTACCTGGGTCACTGCAGGACTGCACGTCTAAGCAGAGCTGAAATGAGTCTCACCTTTCTGCTGCTTCATCACAATATGGCTGCGAGGTCAAGATGACTACACATACAAAGCTTCTTCTTCCTGACCGGGCATTTCGGTATAATAGGTAGATTTATCACAATGTTTGATCCTTTTTTGTAATCATTAGAATTATCTTTATGCATTGTGAATACACTAAAGTCTCCTGAACCCTAATGAAAATTACACTTGCATTTATACAAAAGGGGACATTATGGTGAAGCTTTATCATTATTTATTCTATGAGATCATATCATAACCAGAATTTTGAGAGAGTCTGTTATACATCATCATTCATTCATCACTTTGTTCTATCCCTGGAATACTTGGTGAAACACGGAAATACATCCTGGAAGTGAGAGACAGTAACTTGAGCTTGGGATCAAATTGAGAACTCTGGATCTGTGGAGGAGGAAGTACTACAATCTGTGCAGTTCTTATTCGTGATCTTTAATAATATTAATATACCTCCATTTTGGATGAAGTCCACGCCATCAGTTAGAAGCCTGTTTTTACAGACCTACATTGTTTAAATCCTTATTATTGGTGTTATTTATTATTTTGCTCGAAAATACGTTTTAAAGTCTTAGCTATATAAATAGATATCAATCTTGCTGAAATAAAATACCTTTATGGTTTTTAGTCTGTGGTTATGGTGTGTAGTATCTTCGTTCTGGTTCATTACATCGCCGTCAGGGGAATGTGTTTGTAATAATGGAGCTGATCAATATCCATCTTTTCTTTTACAGTAAGCGTGCTAAAGTATTTATACATTAATTGACTGGCTCGTGCCAAATAAAACCTAGATGACTAAATTGCGAATTGGAGGTCAGCACCTCCTGAAGTGTAATAAATAGCCTTTTTAAAATCAGATGCTGTAATGCCTCCACCGGATAGCTGCTATCACCTCTGAGGAATGTACTGGTCAAATAAATGTGCTTACTTCATGGCTACATAAATATGTAATAGCTTTTTGGTGAGAGTAGGCATCAGAGAGTGTATGGACATGACTGTGCGATGTTCAGCGATGTGTATCATCAGTAGACCTGAAGGTTAGCCATTATGCAGTGAGGCATCAAATACAAAGTATAACTGGTCCACTTTAAAGAAAAATGTCACTGCAAATTAAATTAAAATTATTTATCTTATATTATTATATATTCTTGAGCCTCCTTTAAATGGTTAAATTCTGATGAACATGCTCTCTCCCAGGTCTCACTGAACGGTTTGATGATAAATCACATTCTATGGCTACCGTAGTGACCAGAACTCAAACTGAACACATGAGAGATTCAGGACTAAGATGTTAGTTTAGGTTACATGTCCATCTTCCCCTTCCACAGTCTGTCCCTCTCTGTTTCCACCCTATAAACCTCAGGTTCACGTTCATGTCCCTTTCTCCTTCTAAACTATGAAACTCTCTCATTCCACTCACTATACAGTACTACATCATCTTCCTTTCCACTTCCACACCATGTCCTGTGAGAGATTCTTCCACTTAATTCCACTGTATGTCCCTCTCCATTTCCACTGCACGTCCCTCTCCCAGTCCATATCATGTCCCTTTCCACTTCCACATCATGGTCTTCTTCCTCATCCACGCCATATCCATGTCCCCTTCCTACAGCTTTAACTGAAACCTTTTCCAGGACAAATCAGTTGAAATAATGTGTTAATGGTGTCATTGTAACATTCGATGAACAGAGTAGCTAAATTGGGATTTAGGAGGGAAAAGGGTGCTTCAGTCATGAGTGATAGTGTTTTACATTTACAGCATTTAGCAGACACCCTTATCCAGAGTGACTTACAACTGAGGGTTAAGGTCCTTGAGGGTTAAGGGGCCCAGCTGTGGCAGCTTGGTAGACCTGGGGTTCGAACCCGTGACCTTCCGATCAGTAGCCCAACACCTTAACCACTGAGCTACCACATTCCTAGTAACTCTATATAATGAAAAAAAAAACGAATGTGGGAATGTTAAGCGAATGTGGGAATGTTAATGAATGTGGGATGTGGAATATGGGATTAATGAATCATGGGATGTTTTGATCTAATGAGGTTAAGCTGCTCCATAACCTAAGGGTTGAATTTGCAAAAGTCAGTGCAAGAGTTAAACACGGCTTGATAGGAGATTTGTTTCTCTTCAGACACAATGAGTGTAGAAGTGGTGGAACATGCAGACAGTGAAGAGAGGTCAAGATGGTACAGTCCAAATATCCAACACATTTTATTCTGTTTCTGTCCTTCTACAGATGGATTTTCAGGCAATTATTTTTTTGTTTTTTGTTTTCTTCTGGAAGACACTCAGCATTTCTGAAATACAGTGCAGGCATTCCTCATTTCTCATACCTCATTTCTTATTTTTTACAATATCATACCATACACAGGATTCCCATTTCAATGAAATTATAGTATCAGAGCTTTGTGCTGCCTCTGTTCACATGTAACCAATTTAGCTCCAGGTAGTTATAGCCTGTGCAGTTTAAAATGAATGACTTTAATCAGCTATACAGACTGTCATCTTGTGTTGAAACACTTGGGAGGTACAGCTGAGTTGGCCAGTCGGAAGGGAAACATGTTGAACAAGCGCCTTCCTTGCCCTGCGGTCTGTGAAATGGTGCAACAGGACAGTGTGTCTGACCGCCCCGTCTAAACACTGTGGTCCACCAGCACTTACTGTAATGAGAGCGATCCCAAATCTCAAGACCCGTTTGGTCTAAATGAAGTCTTTGGAAATGTTTTAGAATATAAACGGTGGGACAATATCACAATATCTATATTTCTGAAAGAGAATTTGGAGTTGGTTTTATGTACTGCTTGAAAAAAAAGCTATAGAATCTGTGTAAGGAGAAACAGAAGATTTGCCAAATGAACAAAAACACAGCAACGATTTGATCAAATCTGGCCATCATTTAGCTTGTCTTTAAATTCCAGAATTTTATTGATGCCATTTTAAATAAAACATAGAAAAGAAAACACACAGAATTTTTCTGACTTTTTAGGACGTTTTTGCTTGACGAAGGCATTTGGATTTCCTCCTTTAAAATGACGTGAGACTGCAGCTGAGGTATAAGCTGAGAACGACTGAGGTGAGACCACACGGGCAGCCCCTTTGGTCTGGGCTGCATGGGCCGTATTTTTAGGAGCTCTCCACAGCAGAGCTGTCAGATGAGAGATTTACTTCCTCCTAATAAAGCATATGCTGTAGGAATACCACCTACATAGAAAATTATTCTGACCATGTTTTATCATTATGAAAGGGCAGAGTCGTAAGTGCAGATTTAGGATATCATATTAACACTGATTTTTTATTATCAGCTTGTAAAAGTACTTTACACATGCAAGCTACATTTCATTTGATTAAGCTCAGGTTTTTTTTATATGCATGTCCTTTATTTACCGTGGTGTTGTTCTGCACAGGTATGTTTTGTTTCACAGACAGCACAGACAGGTTTGTTTCTCTTTTCATTCCAACAAATGTCTAAAGTACGTCTCGAGCTTCTTTCCTGCTTAAGGTTACCATGCGACAAGCTTTAGCCTATCTGTTTCCTCTCTGGGCCATGTCCCATTTCCGTCGGACTGCGCAAAAATAGCCAAGCCCTCTGCACCCATCCATGTTGTTTCTTCCTCTTTGCACACTATGACATTGATCAAGCTTGTTCCTGGACTTCCTATCTCTTCCTGACGCTGAGTAAACTGTAGAAAAACCTGGCAAGAGTTTTTTTTTTCATCCTGACTTGATCTTTACTCACAGCTTCCTATTTAGCAGAGTTTCCGAACGGTTTCTTGAGGAAAACCTATGATGGTTATTACTTGGACTTGTGCTTTTCTATTTAATTTAGCTGATGTTCAGACACTGTGATGTTACTCACACACTCACATACCATCAGTGATATAAAATATTCATTGATATTGTTTTTCACAGTTTACTACAATTTAAAATAATCTGATCTAGAAACATTGGAAACCACATCTCTCTTTAAAAGATTGGTTCAATCTGTTTACATGCGTACGTGGGTGTGTATATACTGTACAGTACATGCATACTTTAATCAGTACAACTACTACAAATAGATAGTTGCAAAGCAAATCAAGCAAAAATAATAAACCGCTTACAAAGGTTACAGTCAAGAGTGAAAATAATATAAATCAGTACTTTTCCATTGCCTCTGTCATCCATTCATGAACAATTATTGCATAAAAAGATTAATCTAGGAAGAAATTGCTAACACATTTTTAAAAATAAGAAAGAAAATGCAGCCTAGTTTAAAAATTTCAAGAGAAACAGGACATGAGCCAAAATTCCTTCATCAGCTGTACAAGCAAAGTACTTCTGAACCTGTAGGAAGTGAAAACAACAGATACTCATAAATATTAATTTTTAATCCTGATTCAGGATTCTGTGAGTGGAGATGAGCTTTATTCTGTCTAAGCCTCCTTGCTTCTCTGCATGCCATTTCTATGGATATAGATGTCATTAGTGTTAAGTCCAGTGCTGTTTAAGGTTAATAAAGCATGGGAATTTATATAAAAATATCTTAAGGCTGATTTTAAATAACACTCTACAAGTAATTTTGTTATTACTTGTATTCGTAATTAATAAATGGTTATTAATTCTATACAAATCAGAAAAAACATAAACTGTGCCTGAAGTATGAAGAGTAGGAGGTATGAAGTATCCACTCGTAAAAAAAGTGTTGTATCATCATCATCATCATCATCATCACTCTAAAAACCTCACTTTAAAAGTTTTTGTAACTTCTGCATCACTTGAAGCAGTCACCTGTACAGAGAGAAACTAAAGAGACAGATGGTTGAAAGACAGAACTGAGCATTTCGGTGGCGGCTCATCAGTAAGGGCTGTTCCACAATTACTGATCTTCATACATTTTAAATTACATTGATGTACTGTATAAGTTCAATCTTTCAAGTGACCCTCGAAAGCTCCACAACATCTTCTCTTCACTACTCAACCCTACCTGCTTCATTCTCCCTGACTGCTGAAGACTTTGCTTCTTTTCACACTGAGAAGATTGAGAAAGTCTGCCAGACCCTCACTTCTGCCTCGACTGCACCTGTGTTTCACAGACAGGATTCACCTTCTCCTTCATTGTCATATTTCTCAGCTGTAACAGCAGAAGGGATCCTGCAACTTATCCAGTCCTCCAATCCTACCATCTGCCCACTGGATCCGCTCCCTTTCACTATGTTCCAGACCATCTCACAAGACCTTCTGCCCTTCATCACCACAATCATCAATGGATCCCTAACATCTCGTCGTGTACCAACTACCTACAAGACAGCAAGGTTTATTCCCATCCTGAAGAAACCTGCTCTGGATCTATCAGAGATCAGCCAAGCTTCATCTGTCCTCATCCTCCTCAACCTTTCTGAGGCACTTGATACAGTCAATCACAAGACTCTCCTGTCAACCCTTGGATCAGTATGGGAATGGTTTGCATTCTACCTAAAAGGTCGCTCATATCAGGTCACATGGAGGGGAGTGACATCTACTCCACACAGACTCTCCACTGGTGTCCCACAGAGCTCAATACTCTGTCCTCTCTTTTTCTACCTGTATACTCACTCTCTTGGTGAAGTTAATTCCTCGCATGGGTTCTCTTATCACTGCTATGCTGGTGACACTTTTATTCTCCTTCCCAACCTCAGATACTACGGTTTCTGCTTTTATCTCAGCACTTGAAATTAAATCCCAGAAAAACTGAACTGCTGATTATCCAAGGTGATTCATCCACATGTCAGGATCTTGTAATATCCCTGCAGAACAATCCTTCGGGTCACAGCTTGCAACTTTGGGGTAACCGCGGACAATCAACTGTCCTGTTCCTCGCATGTTGCAAATGTGACTCACTCATGTCGGTTTCTTCTCTACAACATCAGAAGGAACCCCATCGCATGACAGAACTCCATTTCACTCTAGCCAAACAAACAGAGACCTGTATAAGTGTATAGGTGCATGAGAACTGAGAATGTAAATGTAATTCACAGGAACGGCAATGTGTCCATGACGTATAGAACCGTTTCTATTGTAAGATATGTCAGGAAGACTGTGAGAATGTGTGTAATGACCATAAAGTTGAATCTAATCTAATTTAATCTAAAGAAAAAATGGGGGATTATGGAGTGGATAAATGTCTGTACAACAGAAATACGTGTGAAAAGTCTCTATTTTATTATTTTTTCAGGGGGATTGCTTCAGGAATTTCATTATCCTCTAATAATAATAATACTAATCATAATAAACAAAATTGCATAGGATACAAATACTAAATTCATGAAAACACCACTGCATCACACTGCAACACACATTTTACAGCTTGGTACAGGCCAAAGAAAGAATTTAGGCTGAAACTGAAAAGGCGTCATCACCTTTTGACCTTAACCAGAATCGTGTGACATTCAAATCATTCAGGGTGATCATCCCTCATCCATGTCCTGCTCCCTCCAGGGGCAAAATAATATACTGTAAGTTTCCGTGTTTCACTTGTTATCAGACTTTTGTTTAGATGGTGTTTGTTTGTTGCTGTGCCCTCCATAGACTCGTTTATAGCCTGTATAACCTGACAATTAAAATTTTACACTTGCATCTGCCACCGCTACGATCTACATGACAGCTAGCTGAAAAAAGAGGCCTTGATGTAGTCTAGCAGCAGATTCAATTCAATTAGGAAAGATATATATATATATATATATATATATATATATATATATATATATATATATATATATATATATATATATAGAGAGAGAGAGAGAGAGAGAGAGAGAGAGAGAGAGAGTGAGAGAGAGAGAGAGAGAGAGAGAGAGAGAAAGAGACAGAGAGAGTGAGAGAGCAAGAGACAGAGAGAGACAGAGACAGAGAGAGCAAGAGAGAGGGAGAAAGAGAGATGACTGGCTGAGTCCTAAGTAATATAATACAGTTAAGATGGGATGAAAGGAAGGCATGGATGATGATCTCTGTACGGTGGCCGAGAAGTGCAAAACACATTAACAAATCCGAAAACAAATTAACAAATCCGAAAACAAGTTAACAAATCAAAAAACACATGAACAAATCCGAAAACAAATTAACAAATGCGAAAACAAATTAACAAATCAAAAAACACATTAACAAATCCAAATACACAACGACAGTTCAGACAACCCGGAAACGGTAGGTATGGTTTTTGAATGGAAACTTACCGATCATCGGACGAGACACCTGTCACTCAAGATACACAGGTATGGAATCTTATGTGTAATGTGTAAAGTTCTCCGTTTAAATATATGAAAATAACAGAATTAATCCACAGTAATCCATTCTATCCATCCATTCCAACTTTTCCCTGCGGCAGACTGTTGAACTTCATGTATACCTTGAGTGACAGGTGTCTTGTCCAATGATCGCTAAGTGTTCCAATCACAAACTATAACAACCTCTTCCGGGTTGTCTGAATTGTCGTTGTGTTTTCGGATTTGTTAATGTGTTTCGTGCAACTATTCAGACAACCCGGAAGAGGTAGGTATAGTTTTGAGAATGGAAACTTACCGATCATTGGAAAAGAGACCTGTCATTCAAGATATACAGGTGAATGACAGGTGTCTTGTTCGATGATCAGTAAGTTTCTATTCGCAAACTATACCTACCTTTTCCGGGTTGTCTGAATTGTGTTTTCGAGTTTTTGTTGTTTTGTTTTCGGATTTGTTAATTTGTTTTCGTATTTGTTGTTTTGTTTTCGGATTTGTTGTTTTGCTTTCGGATTTGTTAATGTGTTTTCGGATTTGTTGTTTTGTTTTCGGATTTGTTAATTTGTTTTCGGATTTGTTGTTTTGTTTTTGGATTTGTTGTTTTGTTTTCAGATTTGTTAATTTGTTTTCGGATTTGTTGTTTTGTTTTTGGATTTGTTGTTTTGTTTTCAGATTTGTTGTTTTGTTTTCAGATTTGTTGTTTTGTTTTTGGATTTGTTGTTTTGTTTTCAGATTTGTTGTTTTGTTTTCGGATTTGTTGTTTTGTTTTCGGATTTGTTCATTTGTTTTCGGATTTGTTGTTTTGTTTTTGGATTTGTTGTTTTGTTTTCAGATTTGTTGTTTTGTTTTTGGATTTGTTGTTTTGTTTTTGGATTTGTTGTTTTGTTTTCAGATTTGTTGTTTTGTTTTCAGATTTGTTGTTTTGTTTTCGGATTTGTTCATTTGTTTTTGGATTTGTTGTTTTGTTTTCGGATTTGTTAATGTGTTTTCGGATTTGTTGTTTTGTTTTTGGATTTGTTGTTTTGTTTTCGGATTTGTTTTGTTTTTGGATTTGTTAATGTGTTTTCGGATTTGTTCATTTGTTTTGCACTTCTCGGCCACCGTATCTCTGACTCCTTATTCCAGATTAAATACAGGACAAGTGATGACTTCTGTTGAGAAAAAAAACAGGAAAAATTAAAAAAAAAAAAAAAAAAAAAGACTTCTGTTCATCAGTTTGATTGGATTTCATTTGATTCAGTTTAATTCAGTTGTTTTTACAGTGTTCCTATGATGAGACTCACATTTTTCAGCAACATTCTTTATACAATATTTAAACCATTTCAGGCTTTTAGATGTGAAATTCTTTCAGGCTTGTAATTCTGGTGCATAATTAGAACGTGGCATTTCTCACTTCTGATTAATGTGCTCTTCCACCACACAGTGTTTGAAATATGGTAATCCAGAAGTAATCCACAAATCCCTGTATGGGCAATTCATCTGACTCTGGAGTTTTGCACCAGAACTCCCATTTTTTGTTTTTCTTTCTTTCTCCACTTTCTAACATGGTTGGAAATGTGGGGAGGGATGGAGCACAGCCATGCCAAGTACTGCAAACCATGGCATGTTTAGCTCTTCTTGGCCACAGGTCAGTCTGGATTAATTGGTTCCTTTCTATTTTAAGGGGGAGGAGACGTTAATAAACTACAGAATGCTTCTGCTCCAAACCACATACAGCATAGATTTTGCTGAGTTTTGTCTGTACGTGAGACACATTGGCCAGTTGATATGAAAATGATCCACTGTATTGCATTATTTTGGTTTTATTAAAAATTTTGATTTTTAAAGCATCATTTTCACTTTGTGTAATGGGTTTAAATGGAAGAAGAACACGGCTTGGGAAAGTCACCAGATAGACTGGTCACCACTGGTCATGTGTGACAGACATTGCATCCTTATTTGCTGTCATGTGCCATTTACATGTAACTGTGCGTTTGGTTCATGTGATCGGTTTAGGTTTTTCTCACCAATCATCCTTTAACCTTTTATCCTAATCATTCCTTGTGAAAAGAGAAATTCTCTCTGCTAAGGCGAGCAGTCTTTTTTTTTTTAATGAGATTGGTTCGGGATTAAAAATGCATGTGTACGCTTTTTTAACAAATCCATTTTCTTTCATCATTCAAGAAATCTGTCACCGTTTACAATTTATAATGGATTTCACTAGAAAAAAAAAACATTTCTTTTCAAACACTTTTCAGCGGCATCCAAAAAGGCTTTGAAATCACACAATGAACCAAGGACTTGTGATGTAGATGAAGCACATTACTACTTTAGTAGTTTAAAGAATTGTGAATACGGATGCCACGGGCAAGGAAAACTGCAGAAAATTCTTTCAGGTTCCCTGAAGGGTTGAGACTGGACCCCTCAGTGGCTTCTCTCTCTCTCTCTGAAGTCTTTTCAAGCTGCACAGGACAGACATGCTGATGTGCTTTATGTGGGAAGATGCAGGCTGGCCAGAGGAGGCCCTCAGACTGATAGTAAAATGGGGAAAAAGTGCATGTTGAACATATTGATACAGGAAATCCCTTGGCCCACCACCTCCTTAGTTTCCTCTCTATTGCCCACAAAGGTCTGTCTGCTGAAGTTCCGGGAGAATTGTCATGTCTGGTAACTTGCTGAGTTTGGAAACATTTGGCATTAGTGCATGAGAGAAGACGATGTGAGAACTGTTATTTTCTTAGAAGGAAATAAAAGTGCACATCTCAGATCTCACTGCAAGTTCTCTTCAATTTAGAAAGAAAGCAAGGTTATTTTTAGGTTGGGAAATCTTAATCTTAATAAATGAGGATCTGTAATATTTTGATGTTTTTTATCACAAAAGTAATTGAGACAGAGTTGAATTTATTCAGTAGTTTATTCAGTTCAATAATCAGAGGAAATAAAGGTTTCCTAGAGTCCTACAGGGACACATTCTCCTTCAGGACAAAGACCCATCGATCAGCTGACTGGAGACAATTCAGGCTTGATGAGAAAGAGAAAATGCGAAAGAAACTACCCTAGGAGCTCTACATAGAATGGCCAATACCTGTAGAAGTCAAGGTAAAGGAGTCCATTACCTCAGTGCCTATTTCATGAACGTCAGTAGACTACATACATTTTGAAGGATGACTCTATTTGTGTTTTTTTCCCTCTCCAGCCGAATCAGTAATATTTTCCCTTTTCAGAGTTTTGGTCCAAGCTGCTCCTATAAGCTTCAGTGAACCTATTGATGTCAAAGAAGTTCTTTCCCTTCTAGTACTCGGGACTTTTTGACAAGGACACAGACCATTAAAAAAACTTCAGGAGCTACTTATGTGTTCAGAGTTCATGTAGACTTCAAAAGTTTTTTTCTGCGAATAGTTTCTCATTTTCAGAAACTTTAGACGACAGGATGTCACTGTGACCCTTGGGGTGGTCGGTTTGACTGAACTTTTTCCTGTTTGGAACTATTCATGGTGTTCTCAGGGTACGGGCTTTTTCTGGAGTCACTTATATTGCATTCCAGCATAGAGGAATCCAGTGGATTCAAAGAAACTAAATCTTAAGGCAGGAAGCTTCAGGTGTCTGCCGCTTTGATGGATGGGTTCCCATTAGGATACCACTGGTTACTGGTTATGGAACAGCCTTTCATATACCTCATCAGATGGCTGAATACAGTTGAAATAGTTCACATGGGCATGCACTGGATTTAACAGGAAGCCAAGACTACAGGGTGTGGCTCTAGGCCCTCGATGTGGATTAAATTTCTACATTCTTCTTCTCTGCCACACCTAAGTCCTTAATTGTCTGGCCACAGACAAAATATTTGGAGACCACACCACTATACTGTAGCTGGTGCTTAACTCAGGACCAGGATGTTTAATTTGGGTCGGTACCAGACTTATGGCTGAGTTCAGTTCAGTGGTATGCAGCGATGTTTGAGCACAGAGGAGTGCTGGTTGATGTTCATAACATCCCTGATGTAAGAAATGACACTTTTTGTACCATCACAAACTTTATCAGTCCTGTACCGTACAATAAATCACGACATACTCATGCAAATGTAGTGCTATCGGTATTTTGAATGTAAGAAGCACGAAAGACTTCTCTTTGTGTTATTTTGTCTAATGGCTTCAAAATAATGCCATCTATTCTACACACATCATTTGTGTTTCTGTAAAGATTTGTAGAAGAGGATCATATTCATGCCAGTAGGTTTTGGTACGCTTGATTCTGATCAATAAAGCTCCATTTTCATCCACACATGGCTTCCTATTCAATACACCTGCCAGAGGGCTTAAAAACAGAGAAGCATGATGCATTTATTATTGGCTGTTACTTTGATTTATCTTCCCAGATACCGGTCATTGAGAACAACTTCAGTTTATTTCCCATATATGCACTTTATTGACATCCAGAGGTCGATAGCTCATTCATCACATCCAGCTGTGTGAGATGCACAATTTGCCAATAAAATGAGAACAGTCAAAACTTTATCAGCAGAGCAATCAGTGTTGGGGTTAAATATTAAACATAAGATTTGACACTATTAACAGGCTTCTAGCACAAAGTCTGAGTCACCGAATCACAATGCACTTTTTACAATCGAGTCATTTTGTTTAAATCTAGTACGCTGTAGCTTTGCTTTGGACGTATCGGTGCTGAGATCGATGTTAGTTATCACTGTGATGTGATGTGATTTAAATAGTTAATTAGTTCAAATTTGCTGACACTAACAGATGTCAATATGTATGTGGGATGGCTGCTAATGCAAATGAGGGTCAATATATAGGGAAACGATATATGGAACATAAATATCCTTATGGTGCAGGATAGTGTGGACGGCCAAACTACAGTATAAACAGTATATACGTATATGTGAATATTCCACACATACATTCATTCATTTTCTACCGCTTATCCGAACTACCTCGGGTCACGGGGAGCCTGTGGTCTCAGGGGTCATTGGGCATCAAGGCAGGATACACCCTGGACGGAGTGCCAACCAATCACAGGGCACACACACTCTCATTCACTCACACACTACAGACAATTTTCCAGAGATGCTAATCAACATACCATGTATGTCTTTTGACCAGGGGGAGGAAACCGGAGTACCCGGAGGAAACCCCCGAGGCACGGGGAGAACATGCAAACTCCACACACACAAGGCGGAGGCGGGAATCGAACCCCCAACCCTGGAGGTTTGAGTCGAACGTGCTAACCACTAAGCCACCGTGCCCCCCAATATTCCACACATGCAGGGGAAAATATATAATAATATTTTTAAAATGCTAATAGAATGCTATAGAGCAAACAGTTAGCAACCACAGTATGATGATCGTTATATTTTTTGATTAAGAATTTTAAGTAAATAATTGATTTTCTACAAGACACAGCATTAAATACAACCTTTATTCTGAATCTACTGATTTAAATAGATTATAGCAAATCAGAAAGTATTTAACAGAATGCAATAAATTATTTTTATTTACAGCAACACACACACACACATACTATGCATTTTAAATGTTTTGTAGTGTAAACATGATGCAGCCATAGTATGAAGTCCATAATTACTCATCGTGGAAATTTGTGGCAACCGAACTGTATCATTAAAAGGTCTTTTCATATGACGCCGTGCCGCTTTCCAGCATTTTATAGTCCAGTGACACATATTTACACTGTCTATAAAATTCATCAGATCATTCATCATTATATAAACGCTACAGCCAATGTGTTCAGGTTCTTTTCTTTTACATGTAGTGAACTAGAGCATTGTCTTTTCCATAATAAAGATTTATCTAATCTTCTGTGGCTTGCAAATGAATAAGCAAATATTGATTAAATGAAAATATTCAAAGCTTCGCAATTACTGAACACGGTCTGTCGGGAGATTGGAGGAGGTCAGCAGAAAGGAGCAGAAGCATTTTGTCCCCATGATAAATGGTGCAGTCTGACAGGTCACTTTTTTGCCCCCATTGAAAGCCACAATTTGTTCCCTCTGCGAGTTGGGAGACGAATCTCTGTAGGAGACAGATTTATTGGTGTCTCCATGAGGTAAAACACCCCAAAGTCCCTATAAAGTCCCTGGATCACTGTGGGGATAGATTGAACCCCCATTTATATCCAAGCGATTTCTTGTAAAATATTTCACACAGCAGCCCAGATTGTGCAAGAAGCCCGAATTCCATCTAGAATGACATTTATTTTCTCACATAATGGCTTGTGAGTAGCTCTGAAAAGATTTTCTTTCCCCAAACGCTTCATATGTCGCAGTAACATGTCAACACAGAACATACGTGTGATTTTCCTTCTCGGTGCATGAGAAACATATGGAATAAAATACATTTTTGTAGAAGTTGGGAGAGATTTTTTTTCTCAGCCTCCCTTTCTTGGAGTATGAATGAAGGATTTCTGAGTTCACAGGTGTTTTGGCCACAGGGTCCACCTCAGAAAATGTCTCTAATGAATGCCAGCGGAGATTTCCTGAAGAGAAAGGACATGGGTGGTCCTCCTCAGTGCAGCGCAAACTGTTTCCACTAGCCGCCATACTCAGAAAATATACAACCCTTTCCCAACCTCTCAGATCACGTAATCCCCGCCTCAGCAAGAATCTGCCATTAAACCCAATTTACATCCAGATCCCCCAAATTCTACAGTCTATACTTCCGTCAATCTACAGTTTCACTTCGCCACTGCGTCTCGTTCAACTTGTCACTTGTCACTGGAGCATGTGATGGTTTTGCCTGTAAGCCCAAATTGAAGACGCATGCCTCATTTATACAGTACAGCTCTCCATTTCTATGAGAATGGGGCTGCTGCCAAACAGGAAGAGCAGGCCACAGAGAAAAGGAAGAAATAGACGGAGTACTCCTCGATACAATGCTGGCCTGCTCAAGCCAAAACAAACACAACCCCACAGACCTTAACAACATGATGTCAATATCACGGCTCTTTAGAAATGTTTTCTATGAATACGAAAGAACACAATATGCGTGTCGACGTCTTTCTCAGCAATTAAATTCGGTGTATAAAAGCTTGCATGTACAATCCATCAAGTATATAAGACACATCGTAGTGAGAAGTGTACTTTTGGGACTCATTTTGGCTCACTGCTACATTCCTTCAATCATCTTCAGACACTGATTTACTCTGTTCAGCTGTGTAGTGGATCCTGAGCCTATCCTGGAAACACTGGGAAATTATATCCTGGATGCAATGCCAGTCCATAACAGGGCACCTGTTCTACACAGATACAGGAAGAACATACAGAATGAAACACAGGCACTAATCTATGCTCCTGGGTGAATAACTATTATTATCAATTACTAGAGTCAATAAATTCCTTGTGTAATCTTGAGAGGTTTCAAAACTCATGTTATAAACATCTTAACATACAAAGTTGTTAACACCTTTTGTAATAAATGAGAACCTAAGTGAGATTAGAGTGAACATGATGATTTCTCTGCATGTCTCCCCTGAGTCTCGCGTTTACAGTAAGCTTGGAAGTGCTGGGAGAAAAGGCATAAAGAGTCTCCTATGGGAAAGCTGTGGAAACATGTTAGTCTAATGGGTTAATGATCCGCTCTCAGGTTAGAGTGCCATTAAACACTAGGCAAACTGTATCTCTCTCTCTCTCTCTCTTTCTCTCTCTCTCTTTCTCTCTGTCTCTGTGTTTTGCTCTCTGACTCACTCTCTATCTGTCTCTCACTCTCACACACATAGTGTGATGGGTCTAACTGATGAAGATTGCGCTCTATCAAAAGTGGCCCCCACCATAAATGCCATTCCTGTGTGTAGGCTTGTTCAAACAGCAGTCCTGTGTTAATGGTTAGGCAAAGTATTTACTCGTCATTAGCCTGTGGTCTACAGCAGCACAATGCCTACTCTTGACGATGGAAGAAGCAGACAAAAAGAGAGAGAGAGCAAATGCAGATGGAGAGCAAGAAGCAAACAGTGCATTTGAGTAAGAAAAACTCCTTCCTATCATATCTCTCTTCCTGATATCCAGGCTCATATACTATAAAACACCGTAAAGATCATATGTAAATGGGAATAAGGTTTTAGCACGATTACACATATATCCATTATCCACCAATCTGAAGTATTCAAACCCTCCGATGGATTTCTTTGAAAATAATAAGTGTATTTCACATTAAAAATATCTCCAACTCTTACTGTAAGCCCTTTAAAGGCCATCCCACGGTCCATCGTAATTTATTGATCTAGGGTTGTTGTGTGCAATTAGCTTTTATTATGTGTTACAGTTGACTCAGGCAGATATCATCAAGAATGGCAAAATGGCTTAACAGTATTGACAGTGTGATAATTGCCCTGCCAGAGGTGTGCAGTGTGTGACCTTGAGAGGTAGGAAAAAAAATCTTAATGCTTCTCTGATGCGGGCAAAAGATACTTAAGGGTCACCTAGTAAGCTCTTATCAGTTCTGAGTCGTTAGCATAGTGGTAGATTGGGCTATTGCTGTAGAGAATAAGGGAGTGAGGGCACTCAGGCTCGGCGCGTTCAGGTCTTCTGTTCCACACGGCTGCTCAGGACGTGTATGAGGTAGGAGGGTGAATGGCCCTTGTAGGGGTCGGGTGAAGGGGAGAGGGGCCAGCGTGTCAGCGTCGCTCCATCACCTGTGATTTAGGACACCTCGTTCAGCTTTGAGATGAGCTGGAGGAGATCCGAGCTGATCACAATAAGCCGGTGAGTGAACGAGTGGACTGTGTGAGATGTGCAAAAGTGCTTTTGGTCTGTAAAAGATAATCACTGCAGTCGTATAATTGCATACACAACTGAATAAAATCAACTAAATGAATGCATTTACGATTACTTATGTATGCACAAGGACATATTTTATTTCATATAAAAAAAGCTTTTCGCTTTCTTTTATGTAACATTGTTCACCGTGCCATAAAAAAAACAAGTTATTACACACTTCTATATTGTCCATGCTTATAAACAATTATCTGCATCATCCACATGGTGAGATAATATACAGTATCCACCTGACATTCCAAACACAGCTGTTTTCATATTTACTTCCCAGCACAAGCATATGCAGATAAAACTTGAACTTAACACTCGACCGAAGGATTGACCTGTTTTCCTCTAACAGGCAGAAGATGGCGAAAGCTGGTGTTGTGTTGATAAGCATACAAGTCCACGTTTCCTTGTGGATCTCACTCCAGACTTTCACCGGCTTATGTTTTGATTTTCGCGAGCACCTGATGGCCGACAGGCACCATTGTTCGTTGAAGCTCTTGAAAATAGAAGCATATAGGAAGCAATGAACAATGACTGTTGCTTGACCTACTAATGGATCTAACAGTGCTAGGACATGTTCTGTCTTTTTCTCTCTTTCGTTTTTTTCCCCCCTCCTGCTGTCTCTCACATGGACCCGGAGAGAAAAAAGGAGAGGAGCCGAGAAAAACATATGGGGTTTAATTAAACATGGGATCCGATTGGACATTCCTTTCTCTGGGAACATGCGTGCCAGTTGTAGTCCGGAGAAAGCGATGAAGAGAAGAATGCTAAAATAAACACATCACAGGTAGGACCATGAAACAAACCTGATAACCAAGGGGTATGAGTCAGAATTGCCATGGCACTCATCCCGGCCCTTTCCCAGGCTTGGAGTGCTGTTTACTCTACCAGCAGTACGACACACACACACACACACACACACACACACACACACACACACACACACACATTTCTTTCCCCACACTCTTTCACTCCCTCTCACTCGTCTCCTGGGTTTATTCTTTACAGGGATGGTCAGCATAACATGGCTTTCACACACTGCAGCACACGAGCCATGGGTGGTAATGATAACATCCCCACCCGCACACACACCCACAGTAAATATCATGCAAAATAAAGAGTAGTTCTATCACAACCAGGAAACATGCACAAGCACCACGCACACAATCTGCCTGTTCCAAACACCTTGGCTTTTATTTATGCAATTCATCATCTAGATGTCTGAATCAAATCTCGATACATTATGTGAAATTAATAGCAGTACCCGTGAGGGTGTTTGGCAAGGGCTTCGTTAAACAAATTGAACTTTTGCTACTTAAACAAAATACAAATAAACTTGTATTAATGTGTCTGTGTTTTCCATTGTCTAAGAATTTTATTATCTTTTGAAAATCAGTTCAATCTTGAAGGATAATAAAGTAGTACACACACACACACACACACACACACACACACACACACACACACACACACACACACACACACAGACACACACAGACAGACAGACAGACAGACAGATAGATAGTGTTGATGTGGACAAACTACAAATAACAAGTAAAACATCCAGTTTAATAAAAAGCTAGACATGCCTCTTGACAGATCTGTGAATAAATAAATGAAAATGTATTGAGGTACGTGAACACGGCTCTTGTTTCATTAGCTCCTGAAGCCCTCTCTGTCAAGATTGAAACCTTGACCCCCACATGTTAGGCCTAGACATGGTTTATTCTGCTATAAAGAGCTCTGTCTTTAGCGCTGGACTCCACTCAGAGCCATAAAATGGCACTGGAGAAAAAAAAAGGAGAAAGAAGACAGGGTTAAGTTGATAAATCCTTTTGGTAAGCAAAGAGCTCTCAGGTACTCTCCTGTTATCAGTTCACATCCACTTATAGCAGTCAGAATGGTCATGCTCTGTTGGCATTGTAGCCGCCAGTGTCATTAGGTTCTCTCGCCTCTGTCAACAGGCCTGTGTTTACTGGGCCACTCATCCCATCTGAGCCAAAACTGGAGTGGAGTATTTGTATTTTATGACAGTAGAAATGTATTGATTTGTAAAAAGATCCAATGAGAAAAGATTATAAGAAAATAACATACAACTCAGCAATATCATATCTTACTATGACTTCAAATGTACAACTAGGAAAATACACTATATGGCCAAACGTTCGTGGACACCAGATTATCACACCCACATGTGGGTCTCTCCCATAAAATAAATAAATAAATAAATAAATAAATAAATAGATAGATAGATAGATAGATAGATAGATAGATAGATAGATAGATAGATAGATAGATAGATAGATAGATAGATAAATAAATAAATAAATAAATAAATAAATAAATAAATAAACGGTCCACAGAGATGAAAGCACACAAATGTTCAGATGTACAAATATATATCTAATATATAGACATACAGATATACAATGTACAAAATATCCAGACCGACATGTCTGTTCTCACTAAAGCTGTTGTAGCTGAATGAGAACAAATCCCCAGGGCCACATGTGATGCTTGCGCTACAATTTAACGATCTTTCTGCTGTGATGATTTTGGGAAACTTGACTGAGAATGTTTGCTGAAACAGTTCAAAGTTAGACAGTTTACATGCTTTATCAACATGTGGATGCGTCCTTTTGATCTTGCCTTTACCGTCTTTTTCGGCTGTATAGCGATCTCAGTTCACCCACTCCCTCCTTTCCCCTGTTAATCATTCCTTTAGTACAATCCGTCAGCTCGTGCTTATCTACCACTGTGTCACTTTATAACTGGTTGTAATTACACCGTGCGCGGCCACGTGACCCAGGCGGCCCAATGGTATTTCGGCGTTTGGAAAACGGTGAGACCCAACTGCAGGTTCCTGAACGCGGGTCACCGAGGCGAGCGAGGCGCGTGGCGCATGTGAAGAGATGCGGGCTGTCCGTTACGCACAGTGCACATTCAACCCTAAAGCTCTGACAACCCCAGAACTAGTGAAAGAAAAAGTATAGAAAATGATTAAAAGTTCTTAATTTATTAAAAAAAAATAACAACAAACACTGAAGAGTGCGTATTTTTCAACAAATAACTGATCCAGTTTGCTATGTCTTCGAGTTCTGAGGGAGAAGAAGGACAAAGTGACTCCTGTGAAGATGTGCTATGTTTAGGTAAGTAAGCTATAGTTTATCCGAGAAAACAATTGTTTTAAAAAGCCGTTAATTGACGGTATATTTTATATTAACATTCCTAAGACACCTGCACCCACGTGAAATGAGGCCTAAGGTGGTGACCTTATCATTTAGCCTTCAAGATACTGCACCTTGATCATAAAGCAACAATCCACTGAATATGCAGTGGCGCGCAATGAGGTCATATATTTTAAAAATCATATTTAAAATAACCTCAAAGTGCAGCTTTATTTATTTATTTATTTATTTATTTATTTATTTATTTATTTATTTATTTATATAAATCTATATAATTGCTATAGTGATATCGTTTATAAAATTATTGCTCTGTATTCTTGTTCCTATTATTATTCTTATCAAATAATGTATCATATAATAATATATAATATATTTTCATATATATATTATATGAAATAAAATATCATATTGTTATTTTATAATAATAATAATAATAATAATAATAATAATAATAATAATAATAATAATAATAATAATAATTTGTTAATGTAGTCATTTGTATTTGGGACGTAAAATAAACCGTGGTTTTTACTAGCAGTGAATCACAATACTTACACTAGTACTTCTTTCTTCTTCTTCTTCTTCTTCTTCTTCTTCTTCTTCTTCTTCTACAACAAGAACAACAAAAACAATAATAATAATAATAATAATAATAATAATAATAATAATAATAGTAGTAGTAGTAGTAGTAGTAGTAATAGTAATAGTTTGTAAGTAGTAATTATTGTTATTACTATTATTATTATTGTTGTTGTTGTTGTTGTTGTCGTTATCTCTATAGTTTGTAAATAGTGTCAAATTAATTCAGAAGTTTTAAAAAATAGTAATAACATTTTTGTTCATTTCCATGAGTGAATAAATAAAATCTTTTATAAAATCGGAGTTAAATGAGTGGAAAGGTTTGTGTGTGTGTGTGTGTGTGTGTGTGTGTGTGTGTGTGTGTGTGTGTGTGTGTGTGTGTGTGTGTGAGAGAGAGAGAGAGAGAGAGAGAGAGAGAGAGAGAGAGAGAGAGAGAGAGAGAGAGAGAAAGAGAGAGCGAGCAGAGGAGAGGATACTGTGTGTATTTTGACATCATTGGACTTTAGCAATAACCCCAGAATTAAGGTTCAGTCTTTAACATACTGTGTGTTTATTGTTGTACACTGATTTTACACTTCACTACTGAAACATAATGCTGTTAAAACATAAAAAGAATTATAATGTTATAGCCACAATTTTATGTTCCAAAATTAGAATTTCATTTAGAATTTTGAATCAATGCGAAAAGGCGCAATTAATAAGAGATCATTTTACAAACTTAATTTTAAATGGATATTTTGCGTAAAATGGTTCATTATAGACTTTACAGATGTTGTCCTATAGGTCAAGATAAGTTCTTAGCAGTATAACACTTGCTACAAGAGTCAGTGAAGAAAACTAACAATAAAATATTGATTACTATTTTTATATAGCTTTAAAATTAATGCTTTTTTTTTTTTTTTTTTTTTTTTTTAAGACAAATTAATGCATCGTGTCATGGGACACTTCGTACATACAGTATAATAAGAGAATAATAAGGCCTGCTGTGACTCACGTAGCCCCTGGAGAAGGTGTTTATAGAAGCTTCATCTCATAACGTTGTGCTTCAGTACCTACAGGCGCTTTACAGGTCCGTCATTAGCGGCGTTAAACAGCTGTGATCCGGGTAGCGAGAGAGGAGGGGCGGTGTTCCAGCGCAAAGATCCTCAGTTCCTCGCAGGTCATTGGACAGGATGTGTGATGTCACGCCGTGAGCGCAACGCTGATTGGTGAATGGCGTGTAGATGCGACGTAAACAAAGCGGCGAGGAGAGGTTTGAACTTCACTGTGTGTCCGCGTAGGCTGCGCGTACGGAGAGCACGGTGACGAACCGCAAAGCGTAAAGTTGTGACAGTTCACTAATAGAATAGCAAAAAGAAATCTCTTAGGTGCACTGTTGGTTGTTTTTCACTGATGAGGGTTGAGACGTTGCTCAGTGCGTTTATTTTAAATTACAAAACCCCGTGCGCTTCGTCTCGGTGCTGTTGCGCGCATTCAGGTCTGTAACACCAGCACACGCTGCCTGCAGGCCTGCAGTAGCTCAGGTGGCACAACGGCAGGCAACATGAACAACGTCGGTCTGCTTTGCCGCTGTCATCTGTAGTCACAGGCTACATACCACGAGGGATTTCCGAAGCTTGGTGTGTGTGTGTGTGTGTGTGTGTGTGTGTGTGTGTGTGTGTGTGTGTGTGTGTGTGTGTGTGTGTGTGTGTGTGTGTGAGAGAGAGAGAGAGAGAGAGAGAGAGAGAGAGAGAGAGAGAGAGAGAGAGAGAGAGAGAGTGAGCATCTCTGGTGTTGTTCTGGGTCCAGGTGGGTCGCCGGACAGAGCGGCTTCTCTTCTTCATATTAGTGAAACTGTCATGCTGCCCAAAGTCGAGTCAGAGTGCCTGGGACTCTCTCGGTCGCATGGGGAGCAGGGCCACATTCCCGCAAACATGCAAGGTAAGGGCTCATTCTTAAACGGCCTGGCTTGATTTTATTTTACTTTGTTGCCCAACACAGCACCGAGACACGTGGCTGTCAGTGAGACTTTATAAATACGTGGACGCGCAGGCTGCATGTCGCTTAGATCAGCTCAACCATTACTGCTCTTTAATTCAGACCAACCATTACTGCTGTGTTTACTGGGAGATCTGTGGGTTTATTTGTTGGTTTGTTGGTTTTATTTAGTTTTTAAGGCGTGAAAATTGTAATATAAGACTCTTAAACTCCAAACCCAGGTAATTATCCAGTTAAAGCTTTGTAATAAAAATGCAGAGAACATATAAAACTGAGCGTAAAATTGAGCTCTAAATTGAGGACTCACTGATTTTTGTCGCTCAAAGCCGAGTAAAATTTAGGAGTGAAAAAAAGTTGTTTGAGTTTTGAGCTACTGACTTTGTACTTTGCAGCAAACAAAAAATCGATATATTTTCTCTATTGTATTTAATTGTCGGGACGTGTGTGTGTGTGTGTGTGTGTGTGTGTGTGTGTGTGTGTGTGTGTGTGTGTGTGTGTGTGTGTGTGTGTGTTTTGCGATTTTCCTCAGTAACCCGGCTGACATTAATTAATTAAATCATCACCAGTAATACTGACAGAATTGTACGTCATTTACATAAAGTGATTAACAGAGTTTTTGAGCTATAAATAGTCAAACAATGCAAACAATTTGTGTTACGGCGAATTAAACGCGTGTCATTATAATAACATACAGTTTACTGGGGTTTTCTGTGCACGTGCGCAGGCAGAACTGCTTCACTGCTTCAGTTTAAGAAAGAATAAACTGTATTAATTCTTTTATTTACTCCAATTAACATGTGTATTTTTTCGCCGTTTTAAAAAATCGATTTTCTTTTACACGCAATAAAACAGACTGTATAAAATGTGTAAAAAAAAACTAAAATAATCCACACATATTAAACAGAAGTTAAACGAGTTCGAGCAATAAAATCCACCCAGTTTATTAATCATTAATATATTATATAGATTGTAGGCTGTAAAGTAATTAAGCTCGGACATAAAAGCAGCTATTTTTATCTATTGGTCATAGAAAATGTTCAATTGTTTAATTTATTTATTCAATCTCCTCTTTTTAATGTTTGATAGAAAATGTTTGATATTTATTACAATATAAAATCACCATAATTATTGTGAGTTGTTTAAAATCTAAAAATTTCATTTAATTTCATTTAATATAATTTATTAAGACGCATCGTGTAAAGTTTTAAATGTTGCGTTCAAGAAAAAAAAAATAATTAGCGCAAATACCCAAAATATAACCAAACTCCATCGGAGAGAGAGAGGAGGAAAAGAAAGATAAATGTTAGAGTAAACGGATTAATTAGTTTCACACATGAGCCTGGAGTTAAAGTGCAGTTGAGCTTTGGCTCGGCCGACGGCTAAAGCCGCTTCCCCAACGCGCGCGCTTCTCCGACCAATTTACGAGCGCTCATGAATATTAATAAGATTGAAAGTGATGTCTGCCCTGTGTGCCACCATCCTCCACACTATACAACATCGTTGTTTTTTTTGCGCAGATTTCCCTCAAACTCTTTTCTCTCCACAACAGTGTGTTTGTCTTCACATCTGTAGGGTGTTTAAGCGGTTAGAACTATAGAGCAAGAACTTTCAGCTCGTTTGCCAAGCAAATTCATAAGAACTGACTTTATGGAGAAAAGGATAGCTCTAAGCCCTGTGTTTGTGTGTATGCTTTCTTTCTGCAGCCCCTCAGTTTAAAATGATGGACTACTCCTACGATGAAGACCTGGATGAGATGTGTCCCGTGTGTGGAGACAAAGTATCCGGATATCACTACGGCCTGCTCACCTGTGAGAGCTGCAAGGTGAGCTCAGATGTTCTTCTAATCTAGTAGTCTGATATTACACAGAGGGAAAGAGAGAGAGAGAGAGAGAGAGAGAGAGACAGAGAGAGAGAGAGAGAGAGAGAGAGAGAGAGAGAGAGAGAGAGAGAGAGAGAGAGAGAGAGAGAGAGAGAGAGAGAATCATTGAATTGATCGTATTGGATTAACACTTACTTCCCTTCAGTACTGGATTCTTCCACTGGTATAATGTACAGAATTAACACATGCAGCACGGGATTAATTTTTACATCATTTAGTTATTACCTGCTGCATTCTTTTTTAAATCTTTATTTAATAGAATTCTACATAAACACTGGTTGATAATTCAACACAGATCTTGCTGTGCGCTGTAGGGACACATTGCTCTGTGTCAAAGTACACATTATTATTATTATTATTATCCCCTTCACTGTTGCAACATCAGAAGGTCCGACATGCTACATTTCTTTAAATTATGCCTTTTTAATGTATCGTCTTAATACTAAACTGTTTCTAAGAAAACAACAAACTACTTGTCTAGTATTTTTACAAAATAATCGTGTGTTTTTACATGGTTACATCGTGGCATTAGTTTGAAACAGAATGTAGAACAATTAGAAACTCTTTTAAAATCCAGATGCCCAAACAGAGTGTTCATATGGAGAGCGATCATAACTCTTTTTCTCCTGTGCAGTCACACAAGTCTGTTTTTTTCTCCCATGTCATGACCAACAGCATTAAATCGACATGGTATCACAACACTGATACGTGTTGTAACAGACACATTTATTTAATAATTTATATGTACTAATATATTTAATATTCCAATATTCACTTTACTTCTGCTGTGCTTTCATTATCCCTATTTTACTAACATATTTAACTTAGGTGTGTTTTCCTCCATGGACAATAAATAATCAATGATTCACCAGAGCTTAAAGAGACATAAAGACATAAAGAGCAAGAGGTCTGATAAACAAACAAGGGCCAGTGACTTTATCTGTGGAGCCAATATTATTTTTAGCTAGGTTTGAAAGACTGAAGAAGAAATGCAGAACCACATTTGAGGGGTGTGTGTGTGTGCGTGCGTGTGTGTGTGTGTGTGTGTGTGTGTGTGTGTGTGTGTGTGTGTGTGTGTGTGTGTGTGTGTGTGTGTGTGTGTGTGTGTGTGTGTGTCGGCTGTCTCGGTGCAGATTTAAAATCTCTCCTCATAATGCTAAACTACAATAAGTTAAAGCTTTTTCCTGTGTGAAAGTTTTTTTTTTTTTAACTTAATTCTTGAAATCACAGTTTTGTATCTTGTATATTAGCTGCTGTAAAATTTATAGACATCATATATTTAGCTACACGTTTGTAGAGTTATTTAGGATCATGTTATATTGAAATGTCTTGTGGTAAGAAAGTTATATCCCCTCAAATGTGAATATTTGCTTTATTTATGAAATATATATATATATATTTATATAGATAAAATTATAGATGATCTACATTTGGAGTGGCACCTGAATATAAATGTATTTAATGACGTGACAGTGCTGCACTATGGATTCATTCAGTCGAAGCCTATAATCTGGAAATAATTTGGGGGAAATACGAGCTGTGTGTCACTGTGTCACTGATTCTTCCTGTCATGCCTGATGTTTTATTGCACTTTGTATTTACTACAGTGTTTATTTCTGTCATGTGTTATTCAGGGCAAAACTTATATTTTGTCCTTTGACTTTGTTCCTGATTATTTTTGCCATTGTGAGTTCACATGTCAGTTTGTGTGAGTATGTGAGAACACATGAATGTATCTGCGTTTACACAGTAAGCCCTGGATGGTGATCATTTGTCGGCCTCTTGCTCTCTTTTTATGTTTCGACTTGTGTGGCCTTGACTGCATTTCCCCCCCGTATCGCTCTCTAAATGAAAATGAGTCTGAGCATGTGTGCGTGCGTGCGTGTGTGTGTGTGTGTGTGTGTGTGTGTGTGTGTGTGTGTGTGTGTGTGTGTGTGCCATTTGTCTTTGGTCGAATAGCACATTAACAAATTCACAGGGGTCAGATTTTTGACATCTTCATTCATCCTGCTCGGCAGGGCTTCTTCAAGCGCACCGTGCAGAACAACAAGCGCTACACATGTATTGAGAACCAGAGCTGTCAGATAGACAAGACACAGCGTAAGCGCTGCCCTTACTGCCGCTTCCAGAAGTGCCTCAACGTCGGCATGAAGCTGGAAGGTAAGAAAAATTCTCTACAGTGCTATTATACTTTCCAACTTAAACAAATCCAGTCCACATGCTTGAGCCTAAAGCTTCCCTGTACATTGTACATGGTACCAGTTGACTTGTAACTGTTTACTGACCGTGTGTGTATGTAAAATGTGTAAACATATGTAGCTTCGTAACGTTAATAAGAGCTAATAGTTTGGAATCCAAGTGATATTTGATACTGTAGTGAGTTGGAGCAGCAGTGTTGAGGCTTCTCCCTGACGTGAGCGAGACACATGAGAGCTAGGACACTTTTACATCACAACACTTTGCTCAAAAAACAAAAACTGTTTCTGATAAAAGGAATCGCTGATTAAATCTAACTTTGCTTTAATAAATCGACAGTTTCTCCAAAATACTGTTTGTTTTAATGTTTGTACCATAAAAATACCAGATGTTATCGAACATGGACTGTTATTACACGCCGCAAAAATCGATCTTTTTTCTTCATAAAATGATCAGCTGTTGATTCCTTTTCCTTTTAAATGATGGAGATGAACATTGCTTGCAGAATCAGAGCTAGCTGATGGTGTTAGAGTTGTGTAAAATAAATATTCTATGATTATGTCTGCCGATATCCGTGTGTTTATAACTCTTCAGCCACACAAGGTTTATTTAAAGCTGATAACAGATATGTTTTCATTCAGTGAAATTTGCCCGTATCCGCAAGTGCTGACAACAGTCTGTATGTGTCTGTACCAAAGTCACATTATCATTATTGATAAGCTATGGCAGCTTGTTCTGGTCATGTTGAAGCCTGGTAAGATGTAATATATACAGAGACGCCGTAGTGATCTGTTTCTTAGGGAGGTTTATCGTGACTCATCCTTGATTTCAAGACTTTTTTCCTCTGCACTGTAGCTGCTGTGAAAGTTAAGCCAGTAGAAAAGGCTAAACTAAGTGTTTATTCATTCAGTTTGGAAGCAATGCTGCGCACAATGGAGCATAAAATGATTTCAGTTTCATCAACATCCGTTATCCATATTAAGCACCACCATGAATCAAAGCGCCTCTCAACACGGGAGGGTGGATATTCAGAACGAGCCCCTGGAGTGAGGGGGAAAAATACGCAGTCCCGTCTCTCAGCTCTCAGCGCTGAAGGCAGTGCACTGTCCCATTACATATGCATTGGTATCATAGCTATTCATGTATGTGCATAGAGCATCACCCTCTGAGTGGACATGACAAACAGTGTGTCAGGATCCAGCCCCGGGAAGCATTTGTATGCCTGTGATAAGACAATGAGCCTCGTCCAAACTGCCTTTAATATTCCTGTATATTAAACACATATAAATCAGACAATAAGCAGCTATACTGGCTCACAACAACGCTAATCTGGCAGCACACTCACACACACATACACACCACACACACACACACACACACACACACACACACACCACACACACCACACACACACACACACACCACACACATACACACACACACACACACACACACACACACACACAGCAAGCACACACAAGCAGCAGACCCCCATATACGCTCACAGGAGCAAGTTTATGGGGATTTATACATATTACATAGATTAAATGTTAGCTGCTGCAGAAATACACAAATGAGGCGACCTTTTACACCCCCACGTCTTTCACAGAGCAAAGAAATGTATACGACATGCATGTAAATAACCTTGTTTAATTAGGTGCCCAGGTTTTCGGGGCACAGTAGCTACAATCATGCAGGTTCACATCTAATTGTGATTTCCCAAAAGAGCCGAGTATTAGTTTACAGCTCATTAATTTCCCAGTAACACAGAGTCATTAATACTTTACGTTGCTACAATAACATCGGGGTGGTTTTTCTCAATAAAATGCATTTTTTACCTTCAAATATGTAAAAAAAAAAGAAAAAAGAAACCTGGATATAGTTTTAGGGGCATCATAGGGACTGTTACTGGCTCTCTCCCATCACACACACACACACACACACACACACACACACAAACACACCGCTTTGACAGAGCCCATTAAAATCAGCTGGCAGCTGGCTTTTTATTTTAATTATTTTATTAATTTCAGCTTCTCTTGTGCCGTGTGTTCTTCAGTTATTAGAGGGCTGTTCTGACAACTAGGTGCACACTGGTTAGGTCTAGGTCTGTGTGTGTGTGTGTGTGTGTGTGTGTGTGTGTGTGTGTGTGTGTGTGTGTGTGTGTGTGTGTGTGTGTGTGTGTGTGTGTGTGTGTTAATTTTCCCTATTCATGTTTGTCTGAATGTAAAAGTGGTTGTAGATCCTCCAGCTTCACATCTGCTGATAGTGTGGGACCTAAAAGAGAAATAATGAAGTGTAAATAATTGCCGTGTGTTTCCTCCTAGAGAACTCTTTGTATTCTGAAGTATGATCATGTGTTGAATTATGACTAAGTTTTCACATTGTTTCATTTATTTGATTAAAGAGATTTTTACCTGTAAAATGGACTGGAGCATATTATTAGTCTATAAGATGAATTGCACAGGATATTGGCATCTTTATAGTATATAAACATCTCATTTCAGTAATGAAAAGCAGTACTAATGTAAATATTGTCTATAAACAGTTATTAATGATAAGAATTTGTCTAATCTCCTGATATAGACGAAATAATTCGTTTTCTCTTTTCTCTACCCGGACAAGCTGTGAGGGCGGACCGCATGCGCGGTGGTCGAAACAAGTTTGGCCCCATGTACAAGCGGGACCGTGCGCTAAAGCAGCAGAAGAAAGCACTGATCCGTGCAAGCGGCCTCAAGCTGGAATCCATGAACCACAGCATGCAGACCGCTCCCGCTGACCTCACTATCTCCTCTGCTATCCAGACCATCCACTCGGCTTCCAAGGGGCTGGCACTGAGCCACCACCACCACCACCACCACCACCACCAACACCATCAACATCACCAGCATCACCAGTCCAGCTCTGACTATGACCGCAGCCCCTTTGTCCCGTCTCCCGTCAGCATGGCCATGCCACCGCAGGGCTACCAGGCCTACGGGCACTTCCAGAGCCGAGCCATCAAGTGCGAATACCCCGAGCCATACGGCAGCTCGCCCGAATCGTTGATGGGCTACGCGTACGCCGAAGCGCCGGGATTCCCACGCTTAGTAGCTGAGCTGCTCAAGTGTGAGCCCGATGAGCCGCAAGTGCAAGCCAAGATCCTGGCCTACCTGCAGCAGGAGCAGGCCGGCCGCAGCAAGCATGACAAGCTCAACACGTTTGGCCTCATGTGCAAGATGGCCGACCAGACGCTCTTTTCTATCGTCGAATGGGCGCGCAGCAGCATCTTCTTCCGTGAGTTGAAGGTAGGCAGAGCTCTGATATTTCTTTCCTTTGAACACAGTGGTGTGCAGTTCACTTCCTTGAAAGCAGCCACAAATACACACGGTATAAATCTCTAAAGCATTTTAGAGATTACATTTATCTCACCTCTCAATAATACTGCAACATTTATTTACTGAGTTTCCCTGCAGCAATATGATGAATTTACATACAGAAAATATTTGTTATTAGCGCTTTTCCTAAATGTACGTTTAAACATGTCTATATTTTAAATACATAGTCAATTGCTGAGGCACTCAGTGTTAATTTTGTAGAGGTTTTAATGGTTTCATTGTCATTTTGCCAGCTACTGTATAATTATCTTTTAATGTTTAAGCTTAAGCTGTAAACACTCAGTCATAATATTTTTACATAAAGTGCTGAGTCGAGTGTAAGGATTTAATTCAAGGTTTAAGTCTGTGTGTGTTTAGACCCAGTCTAGTGGAACGTGCTGATTCTGTTGTTAGACAGATAGCGTAGTATAACTATGATTAAGAAAAAGACACAGAGGATTTATTCTGCTGTGTTCTTTGAAATTTTAACAGGCTTATATTTATTTACAATAAAAACTCTTTTACATTTATGTACGCTCTTATGAATTTAGAAATGTCAGTAGGTCATTTTTTTTTTTTTATTTTAATCAAATGAATTGTTTTTAAAATCAGAATTAACCAAACAACCAAAGCCACTGGCTTCATTCTCGCTCGCTTTGTTTCTGCAGTTGATAATGAACACTAAGCCAAATATGAAAATAATATAATAAATAAGTGTGAATTAGACAATTATTACTACACTCGTGGGAGGAAAACATATTTTAGATGCCTGTTTTACAATTTTAGATGACTGTTTTGAAAAACAGTCCTTTCCTTGTAGTCACATATTTATTAGTATTTTGTATAATACCTTGTGTTTCCTTGTATATCTTTTTTATACGTACATAAGGAGCCGGTCATTAACTGAAGCAACCACACTTACCACTGCAGTGCAGCACTTTATTTTTGTGGCTGCTGTTCTGATTCAAGCCTCTTCGTTTTTTAATGATATGTAATGGTCACCCCCTTTACAATGCTATTAGTGCTAGTCCTTTATCGCCTGTTCCCTTCCTCGTTGGACTCAATTCAGCATGGATTAGCATAGCATTGTGTTTGGTTCATTGCTATTATATGCTATTATACTGATAATTGAGGTTGAACTTTGCCTTTCGTGGTGCTGGATAACCCTCGTGTTGTGCTGAAAGGCCCACACTCTTACTGTGGATGATTACTTCACACAGTCCTTGTTAGAAGGTCCTCGGGTGTAGGTGTCGGATTTGACATTAGTGAACAGCACAGAGGTGTAATTAGCAAAACACTCGTGAGATATCCTCACTAAATCACACGCAGAAAAAAAGGCAAAACAAACAATAAAGCTAGCCTGCTTGTGTCTCCGAGCCTACTCCTGACACTAATCAGTGGATACTTGTAGTTATTGTTAAGCACAAAGACCTGAGGCTTGTAGATATTAAGGGTGTATAAGAGGATCCAGCCCTTTTTTCAACAGGTTTTACATAGGAAAAGATGATGTGGCGTCCTGCTAACAGATCAGAGCCAGGTTTCCCGAAAGCTTTACAGAGTTAAGGTCATTTTTACTGGTAGAGAAGATGTGTTGATTAGAAGACAAGCTCCACCATACAGCATTTATTTTTATGCTGCAATGTTTTATGGAAATTGCCCTCAGTCTAACGTCTTCATATTTACTTATTCGCTATGCGCATTTTCCCGACTGATACTTGTGTCGCGTTTAAATGAAGATTATAGATTACAGATTATAACTGATTATTTCTTCGTTCGCTGAATATTTAATTCATCAATATCTATCCAGACAAATTAGAAGGGATTTTTACTCGAGGTGGCAACGTTTATTGTGCAAAAGAAATATTTACTGTGTGAAACACAACATGAGAAGAAAATATCCAACGTTTTTGTGTCACGATTTTTTTTTTAATTCATTACATTATACTTCTGTTTTGAACGTCTTGGATACAATTATTTTTAATAACTGGAATTAATAATGACTTACAATATCTTACAAATCTTACTGTTCATCACATCATTTTATTTATATGTATAATGGTATTTTTCAAATTGTAAAAGTAAAGTTTAACGTGCCCTCGTCCACCGTTTCAAGATCATTTATTTCTTATCATCGTGTCATGTTATGATTTTATCCTTTTTCTTGCCCTTTTCTTCTATGTTTGAGTGTGTAAGTCTTATCATGGTTCTTGAAAACATTTCCTTTAAATGTCAGTGAGTGTGTGTTATACACTCTGAGTGTGTTATACACACTGTTATACACTCTGTTAGACACACTGATATACACTCTGTTATACACTGTTATACACTCTGTTATACACACTGTTATACACACTGTTAGACACACTGATATACACTCTGTTATACACTGTTAGACACACTGTTATACACTCTGTTATACACTGTTATACACATTGTTATACACACTGTTAAACACACTGATATACACTCTGTTATACACTCTGTTATACACACTGTTATACACACTGATATACACTCTGTTATACACTGTTAGACACACTGTTATACACTCTGATATACACACTGTTATACACTCTGATATACACACTGTTATACACACTGTTATACACTCTGTTATACACTCTGTTATACACACTGATATACACTCTGTTATACACACTGTTATACACTCTGTTATACACACTGTTATACACACTGTTAGACACACTGTTAGACACACTGTTATACACACTGATATACACACTGTTATACACACTGTTATACACTCTGTTATACACACTGTTAGACACACTGATATACACTCTGTTATACACTGTTAGACACACTGTTATACACTCTGTTATACACTGTTATACACATTGTTATACACACTGTTAAACACACTGATATACACTCTGTTATACACTCTGTTATACACTCTGTTATACACACTGTTATACACACTGATATACACTCTGTTATACACTGTTAGACACACTGTTAGACACACTGATATACACACTGTTAGACACACTGATATACACTCTGTTATACACTGTTATACACTCTGTTATACACTGTTATACACACTGATATACACTCTGTTATACACTGTTAGACACACTGTTAGACACACTGTTATACACTCTGTTATACACTCTGTTATACACACAGTTATACACTCTGTTATACACACTGTTAGACACACTGTTAGACACACTGTTATACACTCTGTTATACACTCTGTTATACACTCTGTTATACACTCAGTTATACACACTGTTATACACTCTGTTAGACACACTGTTATACACTCTGTTATACACACTGTTATACACACTGATATACACTCTGTTAT